>NW_027497721.1:0-132289 GCF_021521415.1 Bidens hawaiensis | reverse complement strand
TACCAGATACTTCGATTATTTTATTTAGAAAAAAGGAAGAGTTTCTAAATTTGCCCAACTTGTTCTTCAACTCAAGGACCTCATTCTCAAACTCGGTTATCTTCTAACGACGTTTCAAAATTTCTTGAAACTTTTGATCGTTGATAGTCATTTTAACAGATAACTCAGCTTTGAGATCTTGATTACTTGTCGATAATGCTTCAATTTTCTCCCTAGATCTCATTTGAGATTCTAAAGATTGTCGATAAGTATCTTTTAATGAAGCAATTTCTCTAACTAAACAATCATTGTGATTTTTCAAAGATTCTAACTTAGGTTTTTTTTTCTCACATTCAACACAAGTCACTTTAGCAGACACATTAGCAGAGATAGGAACAGAAGAACTAACCTCATTAATCTTAGCCATGCAAGCAAAAGTGGTTGGAAACTTGTCACATGAATCCTAAGAATCCGATTCAGTATCATTATTAGAAGACAGCTCACTTCCGCTTGCATCTTGAAAAACTTCATTTATCTTGAACATAGCCAAATTGGCTTGATTATCATTACACAAAAGTCTTTGGGACCAATCAGTTCCAACCAAGTTAGTCAGCATATCTTGTGACCCAGAAGAAGATGAGGTTCCTGAAGTCTTAACAGCATTATTTCCATTTTTACTCGATGAACTTCGATCTTGATTTCTACGACCAGTATACTCCTTCTTCGGTTTATCACACTCCTTTGCAAAATGGCCGAACTCTTAGAAATTATAACATTTAAAGCAGGAAGACCTTTTCCGGTTCTTTGCATAAATCTTTCAACTTTTCGATCAATCATCGCCATGTTCCATTTCAAATCCATAAGCTCTAACTCATCCGGATCAATTTGATCGTAATCTTCATTAGTCAACTCACTAGTAGCAATCTTAACTAGATTCTCATATGAGGTCATGAAGGCAGACAAGAAAGTAAAGTTTTGTTCAGCTTTCTTCATGTTTACATTCGATGATGATGAGAATGGACTTGAAGTGGATGAATTTCCATATCCACTAGATGAACCAGAAGCACCATGTGACCCAGAACTTCTAGCAGAATAGAAACATGTTCTTGAAATCCCAAGCTCACCCACTAACCCTACCCAAAATCAAACTGATATACCTGATCCTTTCCTTGATTTACCAACTCAAACCACTTCCACAAGTGATTATTTGTTCAGACGGAATATGGATCTACTGGTAGAAAATATGGATGCGATGGGGAGAAATGAGGAACTTAGAAAGGAGAATGTGGTATTAAAAGCTCAGTTGGCCCAAGGTTTACAGAAAATTCAAGCCCTGGAAGCTGAGGTTAAGAAGACCTCAGCTGTACCAAAACAGGGGGTGAATATTCTAATGGCCACTACTGATGCTGATATTGTTGGTTTGCAAGAGGAGGAAAATGCGGATGTCATTGCTGAGTTAAATATTGAATATGGTTCATAGACTCTTTGCAGTTTTTATGGTGAGAGTGATGAAGAAAGTGATAGTGGTGTAAGAGGTTTTTATGAAGAAGGTTATGAAGGAGATGATTTAGATGGAGGTGAGCAAAACTATGCTCATGATATAATTTCAAAAAAGAGAGTGGTGAATGAGGAGAGTGAAGAGGAGATAGAGAAGGAGGCTGATGCTGATATGAATGATCAAACCATTGAAAATATACTGACTACAGAAGCCATAGCGACTGATTCTATTGCTAGTGATGTGTTTGACTGATGTGTGATAGATGAAGGTGTATCAACTGAGGAACTAGTTTTGATTGGACAAGAAACACATGATGAAAGTTCCAAGAATGTTATGGATGATGAAGAAATGAAAAATTTTATGGATGAAATTGATAATTTCCCTAGTGAGTCAGAGGAAGAAAGAAGGAGAAAGGAGAAGGGAAGATTTATTGCTGAAATTGATGATGAAACTGTTGATACACAGGAGAAAATTATTGAAGATACTGATGATGAAGCTGAACATGCTGCCAAAAGGCAAGCTGATATTATTCAAGAAACACTTGAACGGGAAAGAATTGCTCAATCTATGACTGCTGAGGAGTTTGGCGAACAAGAAACTTTGATTGAACTATCCAATATTGCCAATACTCTAGATCAAGATGATAATGTTGAGCACGAAGTTATTGAGGTTCTGATTAAGATGAAACAAGATGAGGAAGTTGACAACACCTTAGCATTGGTGATAAGCAAGTTCACTCAACCTGAAGCACCAACCACTACTGAAAAAGTCACTGATGAAACAAGTAAACAAGTGGTGGTAGATGAAGCTGGTTGATATACATGTATTTATGCATCTCGAGTCCCTTGTAGAGTTGTTTTTCTTTAATGTTTTGAGTTCGTTTTAGTTCATGTTTAGTTCATCTTTTATTATTTAAGGTTTTGAATCAATTTATATATAATTCTCATGTTTTAACTCTTTTGGTGTCTTGGATGTTAAACTTAATTCTTTATATCTTTTCATGTGAAGTTTATGCTTGTTTTGCTTGTCAATGACTACATGGTTAGTTCACTTAGAGTTTCGATTTGTTTTCATGTAAATGGTGGCATTTGAGTCAAGGAAAAGAAGTTCTTGAAGTTTCTCATCATTACTTGGAGTTCAAGAAAGAGATCTAACATGATTAAATAATAAATAAAAAGCAAAAAATGAAAATTCCTAGCTGAAAGACGCCGCGCCGCGCGGAGGTGAAGCCAAGTGGGGTCGCGGGACGCCTAGGGCTCACTGGTCTGCGGATTTTGCTTATTCAAGGCCCAGCTCGCGTTATATAAGTATAATTATAAACCTAAACTAGGGGAGACACTTTCACTTCCGATTTTGGAGAGGAAAGAGCAAGAGGTTGAAGGTTTTTGGAGTTTGATTACATTAGAGATCATAGAGCTTTCACACGATTGTTCAAGGATCTATTAAGAAGGGTTCTTTTGTTCTTCTTCATTATCTTTGTTCAATTTATATCATGATTCTCTTTTGTTTACTTGGTTTTAGTTATTTGTCTTTGATTATAACTATGCTAGGCTAGACTTCATGTCTACCTAGGTTTGATGAACATGTTTGATGCATGATTTTTTGCTTTGGATAATATTTTGATTACGGTTTCGTTATTTTAATAGTAAAAGACTTGATTTTGTTTTCATGATGCATATGAGTGTTTATTATCTTGATTGATTGTTAACTATTGCTTCACATGGATCTTGTTTTCTATTGATTGTGTTCTTTAGATATTAGGGTTCATGTTTAATCAATTACTTTGTGTTTTGATTATTGTGATTAAATGGGCCCATTGGATCATAGAAGCTAGTTGATAGTTGGTTAGGGTTTTGAATGTTCTGCTAAATTCCCATAGCTGTAAGGTGAGGAGTTGTTCATGTGTCTTGGTCAATCTCATGCTAGGATAGATAGTGACAATATTCTTGCTTATTGTGTTGATCCATGTTCATGATGTCATATTAGTTTATCAAGTTATCTAGGGTTTAGTGTTTCATAAGATTGCTTGCTTTAGATACTATTAATTAACTCTAATTGGTAACTTTGCGGAAATCAATAATACTGTTGCTTAATAATCTAATAATTGTTCTTTGGGATTTTGTTTGATTCAGTCAAGGGTCCTTAGGGTTTGTTAGATGAATATGTTTAGAAATCAGTTTCCTAATCATGTTATTTGTCCATTGTTTAATGATTGTTGATACATGGGATTCTTACCTAGGTAGATTCCTTCTCTAATTGGTTTCGATCTTGTGTTTAATTGCTTATTTCTTCTTTACTTGTATATTTAATTTCTTAGTTAAATCTTAGTTTAAAAGCCCCCTTTAAACATTAATAATAAATAGTCATGTCGTAAGTCAAGTCTAATTAACTAATTAACGTAATTTATAGAGTCCTGTGGGTTCGATATTCCGGACTTACTTAGCTTTAGTACAATTGACCGGTTCACTTACCGGTGTTTTGTGTAGCTGAGTCATAAGTCTAGTTTTTATTACTTGTTTAGTTTAATTAATATTTAATTGACTGTTTCCACCACATCACTGGTTAACCTATAATTGTTCAACTTCCCAATAAATGGAATGAATATGCTAAGAAACTTGCTGAGGAAGGTGAAATAAAAGGAGATAAAGATGATCAAAAATTTGGAAAGAAATATACGAGGAAGAGGTGCAGATATGATGGTCGTGATTACAGTGATGATGAGATGAAGCAGAAAAGGGCTAAAAGATCTTATGAACCTGTTTATACTGTTGAAATCCCTAAGGAACATGAAAGCCCTATAATTGTTGTTCCTATTCAGATTGTTATGCCAGATGCAGAACCTGACTTAAATGAACCAAGAATTGAAGCAATGGATGATTCAACCGAACAAGATGATGATACTAAAGTTGATGATAGTGCTGAGGATGATAATGATGATGATGATCAAGATGACAACAATGATGATGATGATGATGATGATGATGATGATGATGATGATGATGGTGACAATGCTGCAATTCCTGAAACTATTGACTCTCCACAAATTGTTATGACTAGTGAACAAAGGGAGAACATACAGCAAAATCTTGAAAATGCAAGGAGAAATATCCATTGGTTGTGAGCTTGATCAAACATGGTTATAAGTTTGAAAACTTAGTTCATATGACTAATGAGCAACTGCAAAAGTTGGTTGATAAAGAAGCCCAAGAGATTCAGAAAAGGATTGTAAGAAGAATCGTGATTCCCTAAACTATAGGGACTATCTGAGATTGCATGGATTCTCCCAAAAGGATTTGAGTAAGATGAGTTTCAGCAAACTGGAAGAACATTATCACATGAACTGGGAAAGAATTGAGAAAGAAAAGAGAGAAAGATTGGCAAGAGAGGCAATACAAAATGAAAAGATTGATGATTTGATGAAAATATACTGAGGAAAGTGTAAATACCTGATTGATAAAGGTATATCATTGGAATTGGTTAACAGTTTATCGAAAGAAAAGGTTGAATCACATTTCAGAAGATTATGTATGAAAGATCAACTTGAAAAGGTTGCTAAAAGGCCAAGACTTGTGACATTGGCTGAGAAGAATAAATCAGAAAAGAAAAGAAATGGGAGAATGAACAACTGAATCTGCTTGATAGATTGATGACTGTTAGGGGGTGATTAAATGAAATTCAAGGTATGAGCATAAATGAAAAATTAAACTTCTATCAATCTGAACTTAACAAAATTAATCAAGAAAAGGATAAATCTGTAAAATCTGCTAAAGTCCTTATCATTGTACAATTAAAACATGAACTAGTTGAATATAGAGATCCATGGGATGATGAAGAAAGAATCAAGACACGAAAAGGGATAATGTTAAACAAAGGAATGAATGAGACTGTGTTTGATCTCCTTGGTAAAGCTCAAATGAAAGAACTATTTTATGAGCAGAAGAAAGATTGGGAAAGAATGAAGGCTGAACAAAGGAATACACAAAAATTTGAAGCTGGACCTAGTGGAGTTCAATTTGTTCCAGCTGGTCAAATTGGAAATAAAGCTGTGCTTTTGATGATTGAAAAACTGGCCCAAGTAGTCAGTGATAGTATTGATGATTTGAAGGTTATGCCAGTTGAGATGATAATCTCAATGTATGAGAAGAAATTTGGAGAATTGGGGGCCACTAAACCGAGAAAAGCAATACCCTCTAGGCCCTCAGCCTCAAGACTCCAAGTTCCTGCAACAAGAGTCACACAACAACAAACGAAAAGGCCACCATCTGGTGTGGACCTACCAAAGATACTCTTCATTGACTATGTGGCTGAATCATTAAAGGTTGTGATAAGGAGTGGAGATTTCCTGGATATCATATTCAAGTATGATTTTGCTTAATTCAAAAGAGAATAGTTGGAGAAAATGGCAAGCCTGGAATTGTATGATTATCATGATAGAAATAAGCTTGCAGGAAGGCAAAAGAATGAACTGTCAAAACATCTGAAGGAGGAAGCAAGCAATGGATTCCCTTTCTTAAATAAGAAGAGAAAATGGAAGATGACTGAACATGAAAAACCAAGAAGAGCAAAGAGAATGAGGGATATCACAGGTGCTGAATTTAGATATATTACACAAGTGAGGGGGAAGAGATCCATTGGCAAACATGATGGTTTGCACCAACATGAGAAGAAGAATGAGAAGGCCCAACCTGGAAGTCCAGTGGTAAGATTGCAAAAATTGACTACAAAGAAGAAGATGACTCCTACATTCTTAGAAATTCAGATGGACTTGCCTTGGGAATGATCAGAACTGATGAATATTTTAACTTTCCTGCATGATGATGATCTGAGGGATATTATGAATTGGACTATACTTAAAAACCACCCTCATCATCAACGATAATTCATGTTCAAAAAAATATCGGAAAGTGTTATATTTGGAAGAAGACAAGCCGCCACAAGCTCCAGAAGATAAAATATGTCTTAGCTTAGGTTTTGCTTGTAATATCCAGTGGACAGAATTCCTACTTGTAATATGTTGATTTTGTTATGTAATTTTATCTTTTGAATTTGATGTGTATTTTGGACTAAGTGTATGTAACCATAGAAGTGTTTTGGTACAGCTGAGGGTGTTCCAGTCTAGGGGAGATTGTTGGGATGAGAAAATGGCTTCAGGATGATTGGAATCTTCTCAACCTCCTTGAAAATGACTAAGTATGGACATCGAGCACACTTAGGCCTCCTAGCAAGCTTTTACTTAAGTCTAGAAAGGTATTTTACCTTCCGGGCAAAGTTATCTTTTTGAAGTCTTCTTCAGTAACAATCTGAGTATGGTTCACTATGTCTAGCAAAGTTGTTCTTCATAGTCAAGCAAGGTTTTCTTCGCAGCAAGCTCTTGTCTAAACCAAGCTTTTAAAGCCAAGTACTTTGGAAGATCTTGCAAGATTATTCATAAACAGTGGTCCGAGTATGCTTGAAGAAAGTTGATAAAGAATTATCTTAAGGACTTTGTCGGGAAAGGTTCAACTCCGAGCAAGCTACAATGTTACCAGCACACTTGGGTTTGCTTAATAAGTTATTCATTAACAAAGAGTTGAAGGGATCTCTGAAGAACAAGTTTTCTCGTAGGATGATATCGAGCAAACTTTGCTATCATCAAGAAGATTGAAGTCTGCTAGGTGAATATTTTCTAAGGAAAATATTCTAAGTAAAGTCTACCCGGAGAACTATTCCCCAGCACACTTTGGTTAGCATGTCTGCTCGAAGAAGACAAAAGCTCCAAAGCTTACCTAAAAACCTGTTTTACACTTAGAATCTTTTGTAATTTGGTTTACTGAATATGTATCATTACTTAGGGTTTCTAAAAGGAATGACAGCTTTCGGGTAGGCCTATATAAGAAATAACTAGGGAACGCCTAAAAAGACGGACGTAGACATATTATTCCTGATATTGATATCGACGAACGCTCTTTAATACTGCCAGACAAAACATTCCCTTTCTGTAACCCTGATTGATTCCCGTTTGTATTCATATTACTATAAATTGAAATCTTTTGAGTAACAGTCTGTGTTTGTTTACTTTTGCATTTGCAAGCAATATATATCGTTTTAGTGATTCCGCCGTTAACACGATATCTTTCTTACCTTAAATAGCAAGTCGTTAACCTATCTTGTCAACACCTCACGGTGTGGGTTGCGACAGTGGTGTATTGATCGTTATTGGAGGACTGACACGCATTTAGGCGAATGCCATTCGGGCTATGTCCCCGCCACCTTTCAAAGGTGCATGATGAGTCTTTTTTCCTATATGGTGAGGGAGTCTTTAGAAATTTTCATGGATGATTTTTTTATTTTCGGCACATCTTTCAAGGCATTTTTAAATAAACTCGAAAGAGTATTGAAAAGATGTGTTGAAACGAACTTGGTTCTTAGTTGGGAGAAGAGACATTTTATGGTCCAAGAGGGGATTGTTTTGGGCCATGTTGTGTTGAGTCATGGAATTGAGGTGGACCGAGCTAAGGTTCAAGTTATTTCTACTCTACCTCTTCCCACGAATGTCAAAGGCATTAGATCATATTTGTGGCATGCCTGGTTTTATAGACGATTCATTAAGGGATTTAGTGATATCACCAAATCATTGGGTAATTTATTATTAAAGGATGCCCCATTTGATTTTAATGACAAATGTGTTAAGGCCTTTGACATTTTGAAACAAAAATTGGTTGAAGGCCCAATATTGCAATCACCTGATTGGAATTTACCTTACGAAATAATGTGTGATGCAAGTGATTATGTGGTTAGGGCTGTTTTGGATCGACGTGTTGAAAATAAACCCGCTGCTATATACTATGCAAGCAAAACCCTCTCGGATGCTCAATTGAATTATACCACAACCGAGAAGGAGTTACTATCGGTAGTATATGCTCTAGATAAATTCCGATCTTATATTTGTGGTAGTAACGTTATTATATATTCTGACCGTACTGTTGTCAGGTACCTCGTGAATAAGAAGGATGCGACACCACGATTGATCAGGTGGGTTTTGCTGCTTCAGGAGTTTGATCTAGAGATTCTGGACAAGAAAGGTAGTGAAAATGTTGTTGCAGTACTTGTCCCGAATCATGGCGGAAGATGGAGACAAGGACAGGCCCATTAATGAATCATTTCCAGATGAAAAATCACGGCAGTCTCCCAAAACCCCTGGTTTGCACATATTGTTAATTTTAAAGTTTCAGGTGACATATCGGAGCATTGGCCAAAGAGGAAGAAGAATCACTTGATGTCAAAAGCTAAACAGTATATTTGGGATGACCCGGATTTGTTAAAAATTGGTGCTGATCAGATGATTAGACGATGCATAGCCGAAGAGGATGTCACATCGGTGTTAGAACACGCGCATTCGTTCGCGTGTGGGGGTCATTTTAGTGGCCAGAAAACAGCTAGAAAATTTTTGACAAGTGGCTTTTATTGGCCATCATTTTTTTAGGATGCTCACGAGTTCGCAACACACTATTTAAAGTGTCAACAACTCGTGAGCATTTCTAAGAGGGATGAGGTGCCCTTGAACCCGATCCTCGTTGTTGATAATTTTGATTTTTGGGGGATCGATTTCATGGGCCCATTCCCAAACTCTTACTATAATTTATACCTCCTAGTGAGCGTCGACTACGTGTCTAAATGGGTTGAGGGGACGAATGATCATCATGTTGTTTGCAACTTTGTTCAATCTAATATTTTCTCAAGATTTGGAATCTCCCGAACCATCATTAGTGATGGGGAATCCCACTACAAAAATTTTAAATTTGGTAAGTGATGTGTGTCTAATGATGCTCTTTCTAAGTAACTCACAACTAAGCTTTAAATTTATAACAAAAGACTCCTAAAGAAACCACACAAAACCGGCAAGTGTACCACTAATAGTATAGCACTAAGGAAGTCCGGGTATTGAACACAAGGACACGTGAAAACATTTTTAGTACTTAACCCTAACCAAGACTCATCTAAGAATAATATTTTTTTTATGATTTTTAATTATTAACTATTTGACCTAACTTACTTTAACTAACTTAAAAGACTAACCTAACAAGACTAGGCGAAACTTTGAGAATGAGACTTATCAATGGAGAAAACGTCTACCTAGGTAAGAATCCTATTGAAGGTATAATAAGCTAATGGATTGAAGAATCTCACGACACCGGTTTCTAAGGATGACACAACTAAGGCTCACTCAAGAAAGCTAGATCACCTCTCGGTCTCACTAAAAAACTCTAACTTACACTTAATTGATTTTAAGAACAAACCCGGGAAACGAATTGTTGAAGTGTTCTAATGCCGACTCTCCTCTCAGTCTCACCGACAAACGACCCTAATGGAAACGAATACTACGCAACCAAGGATAGAGGAACCATTTGCTTTAACTTAAATTAGATCAACTAATCGCTCACAAACCCAAACCCGACAAGAACTTAACCCGCTCTCGCGCGATCCTAATCCTAACAAGTAAAAGCTATGAGACGAGTTTACTTCCTATCGCCTCTCGGTCTCTAAGAAGGTGCCTACCCGCTGACTTCACCCAATTAATATACCCCCTAAAACCCTACGTTGATCACCCCGCAAACAATCTCTAAACACAAAGTAAAGAGTTCAAACAAGCTAAAATCAATCAAAACCGATTCAATCAATAAAATCAAGAGGTATATGAGTATAATTAATCAAATCACAGCCACTAAACTCAACCTAATTAAATATTAAACCAAACTTTCATCAACAATTCAAGTCATGATGATTAACAATCCATATTACTTACTAAAACCTAACAATATTCATCTAACCTAGGTAGAACAAAGAAGTTTTGCCAATCATAATCAATGAACAGTAGATAAAATAGATATAAATGATAAACATGTTCATATAAATCTAATTACAAAATGTTTGAATGATTAAAAACTAAAAATGAACTCACAAACGTTAAAATAGTCAAAACCGACAACCGAAGGATAAAAGATAGAACCATAAGCTTTTCCTCCTTGCTTTCTCCTCTAGAGCAGGTGTGGTGGCTAGAAATATGATGTTAAATTCTTTCATAGGGTATAAACCCTTTATATATATGTTTAAACATCTCTTTCCTAATATAAAATAGGTTAAAACAAGCCCATAAGGCCCATTAGAAGACAAAATAAATGGGGTAGCTTATTCCTGAGCATTCTTGGCAGCCTTTGGGACATGTGGGATGTCGCATAGCACGGGCATGAATGCCTCATCTGGTCGCGTAGCGCGGCCAGGTCCTGGGTGCTCGTTTCTTCGTTTTCTGACTAATTTTTCTTCAAACGCGCATACCGGCTTCATCCAAATCTCGTATGAGCTGATTCTTTCTTCATTAAACTCGTTTTTTCACTCTCTTCAACATGGGACCTATCATATACACAAACATTTAGTTTCATGCAAGAACAAGTTATATTCGTTAACGGTTTATGCACAAAACAACACAAAAACGGGATAAAACGCTATGTGTTTGCAACACATCAGTAAGTTGCTTAAACGCTACGGATTTGATCATAGGATTGCAACTCCTTACCATACATAAATGAGTGGACAAGTTGAAGTGTCTAATCGGCAAATTAAACAGATTTTACAGAAAACCGTTAGGACGGACCGTAAGGATTGGTTAACTAAGTTGGCCGATGATTAGTGGGCTTAACGAACGGCTTATAAAACACCGATTAGTACTACTCCTTATAGACTTGTGTATGGAAAGGATTTTCATTTACCAGATGAGATTGCACAACGAGCTTATTGGGCCACTAAACAGGTTAACACTAGTTATGATGATGCAGGTAAAGCTAGGAATTTGGCCTTGTGCGGGATCTAAGAGTTGCAGGACGAGGCATATAAGTGTGCATCGGCTTATAAGGCGATGTCACACCCCGGCTTAGGGCCTAGGCATATGACCAATAGTTGGTACCTGTTTTGTAAATATATCAGAGTTGCGGTTTATTTTAGCAGAAGACTTTGGTTGAAATAGAATTTTAATTTATTTGAAAATTTCTCAGATAATAAATACCCGAGTGTTTTATTTATAAACCATGTTTAAATCTTGTCGATATTATTTTAATAATTTGAAATTAAGCAATCATTACCTTGCGAGCATCTAACTCCATGAATTACTATAATTCCTTGCTACCTGTGCTGATATGTTTCCCTAAAGTGTGGGGAAAAATACGTCAGCGATGTGCTGGTGAATCGTTGACTCTAAAAATATTTAAATTACCTTTACAATACAAATATAGTTTTCTTGACAAGCTCAGCGGAAATATTTCTACTTTCGGTATTTGTACCACTACCCTACACACACAAAAGTGTTCCCCGAGCCACGTAGCCCTTAATGGAGAACTAGTTATGACTGTTAGCCCGCGACCACGTAGCCTTTGACTGTTTAGGCTGAACAGTTATGTTTGGATCCAGACACATGTGCAATCGGTCTTAGTTGATTTTATTTTCTACTTTGTATTATAACGTTTTAGAGATCACATAATCTTATGTAAACATTGACTGACTCTTTAAGACAAACAACCCGTTCATCTTATAGAGTATAAATATGTTTTATAAAGGTTAACATATTCACCTGTACCGTCAGTTTACATTTGAAACCTTGATTGTGGATGATTGATTGATTGATTAACCTATAACAAAATAGGTTTATATAAATACTCGGATCGTCTGTTGATCTGGCTATAGACCTTTAGTCTGGTTTTTAATAGATTTAAACCTTGACTGATTATTAGTTTGAATAAAATATCAAGACTTGTAGTCTTTCAGTTTATTTATCGAATCGTATGCTGAGTTTCTTATTAATGAAGAGACATCTATAACTGTTTCTTCTTTAAGAAGAAACATTCATTGACTGTTATTTTTGTATGTAAAATCTTATGTTTCTTAATCATGAAGAAACAATATATTAACTATATTCCTTGTATATAAAATGTTACGTTTCTTAATCGCGAAGTAACTATATTTTGACTATATCCTCATGAATGAGAAATTATGTGTTTCTTAATTGTAAAGAAACATTACTATAATCCTTTGTAAGTTCAAAGCTTATGTAAGCATAATTATGATCAAGGTTTGGGCTATACCACTGACTATGGTCTAAGCCATGTGATATAATAATAAAATAATGACTTAGACAGAACCCCTACCTTACACGGGTATTCGGAGTTTATATATGTCTAAGCTTGCACGAGCAGTACTTCTACTCTACGTCGCGTACTATGGTTCAAATTGACGGAACTCCGGAGCTTGGAACACTTTACGAGGTTCAACACGCAAAATGAGGTGCGCCGGTTGTCGGGACTGGTCGACATGTACTTCAAAAAACGGCACGCGGATCGAGGGTTCGGAAACCGAGGAAAAGAGGGTATTTCGAGAGAGGAAGTGATTTTGGTATGTCAAGAATGAGATGCCGTTCACCCCTATTTATAAGCTGATTTTGCAACCCATCGCGATATGCGATGGATCCTTGTTATCTCATCGCGTATCGCGGCGTCGTATATTATCTGCAGTCATACTTCGTGCTGACACGTTGTCTGCTGAGTCATCAAGGTCCATCGCATATCGCGATGACCTTTGTTCTGGGCTAATCGTGTATCGCGATGGCTTGCTGGACTCAAATTTTTTACTTTTAGTCCCTCGTTATTGGTAACTTCTCATGTCAGGGTTTTACTATCATTTTCCAAAAATACTTAGGCGGCTCACGGCGATGCAAGCATTCGAAGTGCAAAGTGCGCCATCAAAACGCCACATTGCGCCCAACACTCAACGCCTTTCGCGCCCGAGCCCGTGCCCATGCACGTTGGGTGCTTCGCACCCTTCGCTAGGACCATTGGGTGCATGCTAGGCATAAAAGAATATTACTATGGAATTTTATCTCTTTATAAGGAGCTTCTAAATATTTACCACTTTCTATGTGGGATGAATTCTTAACTTCCTTATTTATACCCAAGTGGAATGCTTCCACTTTCTTCCATCTTTCCATGTGGGATGGAATTTCCTTATTCCATATCCTTAACATGAGATAATTTCTTAAATTTTGATCAATATTTATTTTAGAGAATAATTTTGATCCTTCAACTTTAACAAGTTGTCAAATTTGAACCAAAATTTTGGGGATGTTACAGGCGAAGATGAAGAAGGTACAAGATGTTAAAATCCAGTTGAAAAATTTTGAAGTTGGTCTAAGAGTTTGGATTTACAACACGAGGATGAAGCTTTTTCCGGGTAAACTCAAAAGCAAGTGGATGGGCTCGTATTTGATTGTTCGAGTTGGGAATCACGGGCAATACGAGATTGATTATTTTGATGACCACGTGAGGCAAGTGGTGAACGGCTATAGGTTGAAGCCATACTTGGAGATGGAGGACATTCATAACATGGGTAAGGAATCTGTGAGTTTCATTGTAACCTCACCCGTTTAAGAAGACACTTGATGGTCAATTACATGTGTTTCCAGGTTCGTGTATATTTTGTTATTTTTGGAACTTTGTGGGTGTATGTAACGCCCTGGAATTTGACTGGTAAACTAAAATCAAGAAATCATCGGAAACTATACACTTTGGGTTCTGGACGATAAGTTCGGAATCCATATCATTGGAAAATCTATTTATTTCAGCTAAAAATGTTATTTCATAAAAAGAACTTTTACGTTTGAAAAATATTAATTTTGTGTTTTCGAAAAATAAAAGGTTTTTATTTAAAAAGATTGCAAGCGATTACTTGAAAAACGATTTCTATAAAATTTTTACTGGAAGGTTCTAGCTCGTTAAAACTTATGAACTCAGCTAGCCTTGAACCGTAGGTAACCGAAACCCGAACCCGATAGAACCAAGTATATAAGCGTAGTGCAAGAACAAACTCCACCATTTTCCTTTCATCTCTTCCACACCCACACCCAAGCACCCCAATTCTAGAGAGAGAGTAGTGAGAGAAAGTTATTCAATCCAAAATCCGAGTCCACCAATCTGTTTATTGTTGTTTTTGGTAAGATCTTCTTGAAAATCATACGTTTTTATCATCAAATCCGGCCCCGAATCGAGCAAAAACCCCAACTTTTGTTTCAAGTGTGTTCTTGGTCAAAAATCGTCATTTTTGGTGTCAAAAAGCATACTTGTGTTGTTATAAACGTTAGGAATCAATAGCCCTATGGATTCCGAGCATTTCCATGTATAAAACATTGATTTTGGGCGAAAAATCATGAAAATCGTCAAAATCCCGTAGGTTTCTCCGTCATCCGGCTTGAAGGAGTCGAATAGGTCTATTCGGTCGAATAGACCAATCGAACCTGACCATTCGGTCGAACCATCTCCTATTCGGTCGAACAAGAGACCATTCGGTCGAACCAGTGGGCAAACGAACAGACTAGCCGGATCAGAATATACATTCGATCGAATATGATTGTATTCAACCGAATGTACATCCTACTCGACCGAACGAGTCCTCAAACGACTGAACGTGTTCTTCCCAGCCCCTTTGACCGAACCAGTACCATATTCGATCGAACAGGTAGCAGATTCGATCGAACCTGCCCTTATTCGACCGAATGTGCCAGAATCAGCTTGTTTTCAACTTTAAAACTTGGTTTTTTGCTCGAGGTCGCGTAGGCTTATACTCTTAGACTTAAAGCGTGTTGTTAACTTATTATGTCCTTGTCTAGACTTAGAGGATCGACGTTTGGCAGCACTCGACCACCCTAGCAACCATACTTAGCCAACAAGGTGAGTTCATAGCCCCCTTTTTCTTTTAAGCTTTTCAAATCATTGGGATGGAAACATGGTAACTGTACACGTTTTGACAAAACTCATTTATTCAAACATTCTTTATCATAAACATTCTTGACAAATCTTTTGCAAACTATGAATATTGGGGAAAACAAGTAATCATGGCAGGTTACTCATACCTTAACTTTCTCGGAATTTGTGTATGTCTAATCAATTATTCAGGAGTAAACATGGGAATCATTGATCGCTTAGGGAACGTTGGACTTTGGAAATCAATGTCATATGCCCGTTATACATTATCATGAAAACACATCATTCATTGGACAGTCTAGTGGTCGTGTGAACATAGGCAGTTTAGGTCACACTAGTGCATGTGTTTGGTCTCCAAGTGGTCGATTGGTAGACAGGCCGTTACTAGATATGGGATTCTAAAGTGTTCGACTTAGAATACACGTGACCTAGGGGGTTCTTAAAGTGTTCGATTAAGAATCCGAAGAATTTCCTAAGTGATCAATTAGGAATACAAGAGATACTAAAGTGGACGCTTTCGAATTCTCTTATGGTATCCAAAGTGATCGATTTGGGTTACCATCATGGAAATCAAGTAGCATCGTGTGGTCTTGTGTGGGTTGTTGTCAGGTCTCGTGTGATCATTATGCATTATCATCATTATCATCAAGACATGGTTACATATGATTCTTTGGTATCTTTATACATATAACCTTGATATCATTACACCTGTATGCATGGGAACAATACATGGGATCATTATACATAACTCTTGCAGTCTTGTGTAAGGCTTATCACTACATTATTAGTTGACCTATCTTTATACCTTGGATTTACAAATGTAAACAAGCTTAGCAGAGTAGGTTGTAGGAATGGATGGTTAGCCGATGGTACACCTTATGTACAAACCCCTACAACCTAGTCTGGTACGCTTGTCTTGTCTTACAAACCTTTTCAAAACCGGGCTTTATACCCAAGCATGGTAGGATAAGTTGTAGGAGTGGTGGGTTAGCCGATGGTACACCCTATACATAAACCCCTACAACTTAGTCTAGTATGCTTGTGTATAATCCCTTTTTCCTTAAACCTATGAATTCACTCATCTACTTTATGTAGTTGACATTTTCGTTACATGTTTTCAGGAAGTGAAGCAGGAAGTAGCAAATAGCTGATAGAGGCCTTAGATGGAATACATTTAGGATTGATGTTAGCTTTATCTGTTGTAATGGAACGAATTTGCTACCTGTTGTATTGTTGTAATGTTGACATGTTTTAAGTTTATGCACTTAGACTTTTTAATCTATTGTGCTCAATCAATCACGACCCCGTCGCCACGCCTCGGTTTTTCCGCCAATTACGACCGGGGTGTGACAGATTGGTATCAGAGCCAATGGTTATAGGGAATTAGGAAACCGACCTAGACTATAACCTAGGACCCTTGACTCTAGATAATTCATGCATCACTATCACATGCCCACACTTATATGCTTGCTATGTGCTTATGTGTTGCATCATTAACTGTAAATCTAGTAGCGATGTACTCTTTGGCAATTCCTTATCCAGTTATTCTTTATTCTCAATTTTAACTAATGCGCATTCTTATTCTTTTAATAGAATGCCTCCTCGTCGCTCATCCGTCAATGTTGACCCCGCTGACCTCGCTGCCCTCATAGCGCAGCAAATTGCAGCAGTTCTCCCGGGTCTGGTAAACAACATGAGGCAAGAAGGAACCTCGGGTGCACCCCAAGCCCCAGAACCGAATCCCACGCTTCAGGACGATAAGCTCTATAAGGCTTTTACCAACACTAGGCCTACATGTTTTAGTGGAACCGAGGGAGCCGCTGGTCTCCTCCAGTGGTTCGAGAAAGTCGAAGCTTCATTCAACATGTGCTCCTGCCCGGATGAAATCAGGGTAAAATTCGCAGCGAGTATGTTCCACAAACGGGCTCTCACGTGGTGGAATAACGAGATAAGAACCGGGGGACGAGACGCGGCTCTAGCCCTGCCCTGGGCTGAGTTTGTTGAGCTAGTCACGCAAGAGTTCGTTCCGAGAACCGAGATCCAGAAACTGGAGGCTGAGTTTAGGGCGCACACGATGAAGGGCGTGGATCACATGAAGTACGCGGAGAGATTTCATGAACTCTCCTTATTGGTGCCCCATATGGTTACCCCAGCTTCTCGCGCTGTCGAGCAATACATCAGCGGTCTTCCGGACTCCATGAGGGGCATTGCGGTTGGAGTTGACCCCACTACACTTAAGGCAGCGATCGACCTCACTGCCCGTCTGACCAGGGAACAGCTCAAGTCTGGTGTCCTGCATCAGGATAAGGGCAAATCCTCCGACTGGAGGGCGAAAAAGGGGAGCAATAGAAAGCGGAAGGCGACCAACTTAGCTGCAGTCACTGATGCTACGCCTATCAACTCCATAGCCCCCGCTCCAGCCACAACAACTCAGGGAAGACCAAGAAAGGAATATACTGGGCTTCATCCCAAGTGCAACTTATGTTCTTATCATCACCCAACTAGAGAGTCGTGCCACAAGTGCACGAATTGTGGACGATTCGGACACCTGGTGGAGCGATGCAGGAGTCCTGGCAACCAACTGGCTGTGGGGGATGCTAACCCTCAGCCTAACCCTGCTCGAGGCTGCTTCGAGTGTGGCGCTATGGACCATTACAGAAATAGATGCCCCCGCGTCACCAGCATCCCTCCGGCTCGCGGGAGGGCTTTTACCATTGGAGCTGCCGATGCACGCCAAAACCCCGATGTTATTACTGGTACGTTTATTCTTAGCAACAACTGGGTGTCTGTCCTTTTTGATACAGGAGCTGATAGGAGCTTTGTTTCTTGCAAATTGGTTCCTTTGCTGAAATTAAAAATTTCCGAGTTGGACCCTGCCTTTTCGGTTGAACTTGCTAGTGGGGAGTCCAAACAAGTGAAGTCTGTCATCCGAAATTGCACTCTTACTCTTGTCACCACATCGTTCAGTATTGACCTTATACCTTTTCGTCTTGGAAGCTTCGATCTAGTTGTGGGAATGGACTGGCTGTCCAGCAATCTCGCGGAGGTAATCTGCGCCGAGAAACTTATTCGTATCCCTTTACCTTCTGGCGAAATTCTAACTATTCAAGGCGAAAAATCGGGTGGATGCCTAAGGGTCGTCTCTTGCTTAAAGGCCGGTCGGTACCTTCGAAAGAAGTATCCCGCATTTCTAGCTCATGTTACTCTCAGGGAATCCGAAGACAAGAGACTGCAGGACTTTCCTCTTGTGCGTGAATTTTCTGATGTTTTTCCCGAAGATCTGCCTGGACTTCCTCCTAACAGGCAGGTGGAATTTCGTATCGATCTTATTCCTGGTGCTCTCCCTATTGCTAAGGCACCGTATCGTCTAGCTCCGTCGGAACTTCTAGAATTATCAAATCAGCTTCAAGAACTTCTTAGCAAGGGATTCATTCGCCCTAGCTCGTCTCCATGGGGAGCCCCAGTACTCTTCGTCAAAAAGAAGGACGGGACTTTCCGTATGTGCATTGACTACCGGGAGCTTAATAAGCTCACTATCAAAAATCGGTACCCATTACCGAGAATTGATGATCTATTTGATCAGCTCCAGGGTGCTACGTTTTTCTCTAAGATCGATCTGCGTTCTGGTTACCATCAGTTGCGTGTTCTGGAAGAGGATATCCCGAAAACTGCGTTCCGAACTCGTTATGGTCATTACGAGTTCATGGTTATGCCTTTTGGAATGACCAATGCTCCCGCCATCTTCATGGATCTGATGAATCGCGTCTGCCGTCCATATCTTGATCAGTTTGTCATTGTTTTCATAGACGATATTCTCATTTATTCTCGTTCGAGGACCGATCATGAGCTTCATCTCAGGCTTATTTTGGAGCTTCTCAGAAAAGAGCAACTATATGCCAAGTTCTCCAAGTGTGAATTTTGGCTAAGGGAAGTTCAATTCTTGGGACATGTCATCAATGTCGACGGCATTCACGTCGACCCTTCCAAGATAGAAGCCATCAGAAATTGGGTAGCGCCTAAAACACCTACCGAAATCCGTTCATTTCTTGGTCTGGCCGGTTACTACCGCCGATTTATCTCAAACTTCTCCAGGATTGCCTTGCCTTTAACCACTTTGACCCAGAAAGGGGAACCTTTCGTGTGGGGACAAGATCAAGAGGAAGCTTTCCAAACTCTGAAGAATAAGCTTTGCCAAGCACCGATCCTATCACTTCCGGAAGGTGACGATGACTTTACCGTTTATTGCGATGCTTCGAATCAGGGCCTCGGTTGCGTTTTAATGCAACAAGGGAAGGTCATCGCTTACGCTTCTCGACAACTCAAGGTGCACGAGAAGAACTACGCCACACATGACCTGGAGTTGGGTGCAGTGGTGTTTGCCCTAAAAATCTGGAGACATTACCTGTACGATACGAAGTGTGTCATTTTTACCGATCACAAGAGCTTACAACACATCCTCAATCAGAAAGAGTTGAACATGAGGCAGCGACGCTGGGTCGAACTTCTCAGTGATTACGATTGTGAAATTCGCTACCACCCGGGAAAGGCTAATGTGGTGGCTGACGCATTGAGTCGTAAAGAAAGGACCCAGCTGCACTCTATTCGGATTCAATCCAACCTTCCTTCCTTAATTCGTGAAGCTCAGAATCAAGCGCTTGTGAATGGTGATCTCAAGGGCGTTTTGTCTTGTGGAGCCGAGCAGAAATTCGAAACCAAGTCAGACGGCATCCTCTATTTTCTTGACCGAGCGTGGATCCCGAACTCCGAGCCTCTTCGGACGCTTATTCTAAACGAAGCCCACAAGTCCAGATACTCGATTCATCCAGGCAGCAACAAGATGTATCAAGATCTTAAACCCCATTATTGGTGGCCCGGGATGAAGAAAGACATCGCTTCGTATGTGATGAGATGTTTGACTTGTTCGCGAGTCAAGACAGAGCATCAAAGGCCGTCTGGGCTACTTCAACAACCTATTATCCCTCAGTGGAAGTGGGAAGAGTTAGCTATGGATTTCATCACCAAGCTACCACGGACGCCTAGCGGTCATGACTCAATTTGGGTTATTGTGGACATTCTAACAAAATCCGCCCACTTTATCCCGGTTCGTGAAGACTACACTACGGAGAAGTTGGCGCGGGTATACATTCGTGAGATCGTTTCCCGTCACGGTGTGCCTAAGGGCATCACGTCTGATCGTGACAGCAGTTTTTCTTCCAGGTTCTGGAAATCTTTGCAAAAGGCCTTTGGGACAAGTGTGAAGCTTAGCTCTTCCTATCATCCAGAAACGGATGGGCAGAGCGAGAAGACCATACAAACCCTAGAAGACTTGTTGAGAGCTTGTATCCTCGATTTCGGCAGTAGCTGGGAAGCTCATCTGCCACTGGCAGAATTTTCTTACAACAATAGTTACCACGCTACCATTAAAAGCGCGCCGTTTGAAGCTCTTTACGGCCGCAAGTGTCGCTCTCCTTTGTGTTGGTCCGAGACCGGGGATTCACAGATCATCGGCCCCGAACTAATACAGGAGACAACCGATCAAATTGCTTCCATTCAGCAGCGACTCAAAGACGCTAGATGCCGACATAAGTACTACGCCGACAAACGACGCAAGCCACTCGAGTTTCAAGTTGGTGACCGTGTCATGCTGAAAGTTTCCCCCTGGAAGGGCGTAGTCCGCTTCGGGAAGAAGGGAAAGTTCGCTCCTAGGTATGTTGGACCATTCAAAATCCTTGAAAGGATCGGACCAGTTGCCTATCGTCTTGAGCTGCCACCGGAACTCAGTAGAGTTCACAACGTTTTTCATGTTTCGCAATTAAAGAAGTGTCTTGTTGACGAGGCCCTTCACATTCCCGTCGACGAGGTTCGATTTAGCGACAATCTGCTTTTCGTTGAAGAACCCGTCGAGATCATGGATCGCGAGGTCAAGAAGACCAAGCGTAGCCGCATACCGCTTGTGAAAGTTCGATGGAATAACAAACGCGGACCCGAGTTTACTTGGGAACGCGAGGATCAGATGAAGGAGAAATACCCTCATCTGTTCTCTTAATCTATATTCTTGTAATCTAATTGTCTAGAAGTCAATATAAATTTGCAGCATGTATCAAATAACTGTGTTATTCAATGAATATCATGTTGCCTTGTTATGCTTATAAGTATTCTTTTATTTGCATCCACAAACTTTGGCTACTCAGGGCTCATGCTGGAAAGCACAAGTCATATCTACTCAATCATATAAACCTTGGGGAATTTATACATCATTTAAGCTAAAAATTTGTTATCATTCTAGCATTCATGGAGCATGGTTGTGTGTATGTGTGTGGTGTCGTGTCAAATTTTCTAGCCGCACGCAATAGAGTTTATACATTGATACAAGGTGAGCTTGCAATTATAGTCCGGAATATAATTGCATCAAGGTCACAGGTGTATACGTGTATAAGCAATATGCTATTGTGCAACTAGGAGTCGTGAACTCAAGGTTCGTTTAGGGAAGTATTCGACAAAGGTTGAAGGAGTGGTGGGTTAGCCGCTGGTACACCCTATATATAAGCCCCTTCAGCACGAGTTGAATATGTCTGAAGCGAAACTTGGAATTAGGGACTTATAGTTAGCGTGGCAGCTGTGAGACATTAAATTCAAGAATTATTGAGGGAATTATTCACAGAAGATTGAAGGAGTGGTGGGTTAGCCGCTGGTACACCCTATATATAAACCCCTTCAATCCGAAATGAATATGTCTGATGTAAAGCTTGAGGGTGATGCCTTGTAGTGGAAAATAGTGTGTCGTCCTGTGTGTCATTGATCTAATAGGATTCGAAGGAAACACTCAAGTAAGGTTGAAGGAGTGGTGGGTTAGCCGCTGGTACACCCTATATATAAGCCCCTTCAGCTTGATTTGGGTGGTATCTGAGACGAATATTAGAAGTAGTGGCGCATAGTGGTCATCATGGGATCATGAAATCTAAATCATCGTTGCATCAAGTATACTAAAAATCTAAATTTCAGGACGAAATTCTTCTAAGTTGGGGAGGATGTAACGCCCTGGAATTTGACTGGTAAACTAAAATCAAGAAATCATCGGAAACTATACACTTTGGGTTCTGGACGATAAGTTCGGAATCCATATCATTGGAAAATCTGTTTATTTCAGCTAAAAATGTTATTTCATAAAAAGAACTTTTACGTTTGAAAAATATTAATTTTGTGTTTTCGAAAAATAAAAGGTTTTTATTTAAAAAGATTGCAAGCGATTACTTGAAAAACGATTTCTATAAAATTTTTACTGGAAGGTTCTAGCTCGTTAAAACTTATGAACTCAGCTAGCCTTGAACCGTAGGTAACCGAAACCCGAACCCGATAGAACCAAGTATATAAGCGTAGTGCAAGAACAAACTCCACCATTTTCCTTTCATCTCTTCCACACCCACACCCAAGCACCCCAATTCTAGAGAGAGAGTAGTGAGAGAAAGTTATTCAATCCAAAATCCGAGTCCACCAATCTGTTTATTGTTGTTTTTGGTAAGATCTTCTTGAAAATCATACGTTTTTATCATCAAATCCGGCCCCGAATCGAGCAAAAACCCCAACTTTTGTTTCAAGTGTGTTCTTGGTCAAAAATCGTCATTTTTGGTGTCAAAAAGCATACTTGTGTTGTTATAAACGTTAGGAATCAATAGCCCTATGGATTCCGAGCATTTCCATGTATAAAACATTGATTTTGGGCGAAAAATCATGAAAATCGTCAAAATCCCGTAGGTTTCTCCGTCATCCGGCTTGAAGGAGTCGAATAGGTCTATTCGGTCGAATAGACCAATCGAACCTGACCATTCGGTCGAACCATCTCCTATTCGGTCGAACAAGAGACCATTCGGTCGAACCAGTGGGCAAACGAACAGACTAGCCGGATCAGAATATACATTCGATCGAATATGATTGTATTCAACCGAATGTACATCCTACTCGACCGAACGAGTCCTCAAACGACTGAACGTGTTCTTCCCAGCCCCTTTGACCGAACCAGTACCATATTCGATCGAACAGGTAGCAGATTCGATCGAACCTGCCCTTATTCGACCGAATGTGCCAGAATCAGCTTGTTTTCAACTTTAAAACTTGGTTTTTTGCTCGAGGTCGCGTAGGCTTATACTCTTAGACTTAAAGCGTGTTGTTAACTTATTATGTCCTTGTCTAGACTTAGAGGATCGACGTTTGGCAGCACTCGACCACCCTAGCAACCATACTTAGCCAACAAGGTGAGTTCATAGCCCCCTTTTTCTTTTAAGCTTTTCAAATCATTGGGATGGAAACATGGTAACTGTACACGTTTTGACAAAACTCATTTATTCAAACATTCTTTATCATAAACATTCTTGACAAATCTTTTGCAAACTATGAATATTGGGGAAAACAAGTAATCATGGCAGGTTACTCATACCTTAACTTTCTCGGAATTTGTGTATGTCTAATCAATTATTCAGGAGTAAACATGGGAATCATTGATCGCTTAGGGAACGTTGGACTTTGGAAATCAATGTCATATGCCCGTTATACATTATCATGAAAACACATCATTCATTGGACAGTCTAGTGGTCGTGTGAACATAGGCAGTTTAGGTCACACTAGTGCATGTGTTTGGTCTCCAAGTGGTCGATTGGTAGACAGGCCGTTACTAGATATGGGATTCTAAAGTGTTCGACTTAGAATACACGTGACCTAGGGGGTTCTTAAAGTGTTCGATTAAGAATCCGAAGAATTTCCTAAGTGATCGATTAGGAATCCAAGAGATACTAAAGTGGACGCTTTCGAATTCTCTTATGGTATCCAAAGTGATCGATTTGGGTTACCATCATGGAAATCAAGTAGCATCGTGTGGTCTTGTGTGGGTTGTTGTCAGGTCTCGTGTGATCATTATGCATTATCATCATTATCATCAAGACATGGTTACATATGATTCTTTGGTATCTTTATACATATAACCTTGATATCATTACACCTGTATGCATGGGAACAATACATGGGATCATTATACATAACTCTTGCAGTCTTGTGTAAGGCTTATCACTACATTATTAGTTGACCTATCTTTATACCTTGGATTTACAAATGTAAACAAGCTTAGCAGAGTAGGTTGTAGGAATGGATGGTTAGCCGATGGTACACCTTATGTACAAACCCCTACAACCTAGTCTGGTACGCTTGTCTTGTCTTACAAACCTTTTCAAAACCGGGCTTTATACCCAAGAATGGTAGGATAAGTTGTAGGAGTGGTGGGTTAGCCGATGGTACACCCTATACATAAACCCCTACAACTTAGTCTAGTATGCTTGTGTATAATCCCTTTTTCCTTAAACCTATGAATTCACTCATCTACTTTATGTAGTTGACATTTTCGTTACATGTTTTCAGGAAGTGAAGCAGGAAGTAGCAAATAGCTGATAGAGGCCTTAGATGGAAGACATTTAGGATTGATGTTAGCTTTATCTGTTGTAATGGAACGAATTTGCTACCTGTTGTATTGTTGTAATGTTGACATGTTTTAAGTTTATGCATTTAGACTTTTTAATCTATTGTGCTCAATCAATCACGACCCCGTCGCCACGCCTCGGTTTTTCCGCCAATTACGACCGGGGTGTGACAGTGTAGTTCACTATAAACCCTCACGAGACCTCACTCGTCCACCCGAGCTACCGGGAGGTTTATAGGGTTTGTAGCATATGCTAAATGCAATCGTGATTCCTACGAAAGTGAGTTAGGTCTTTTAACATTTTTAACTTGTTTAACAAAATTTATTATGAAATGACTTAATTCGGCTCGGTAATTGTTTTAATAAAATTAATAGAAAATCATTTTTTATAACTCTTAAAAGACCTATGTATTACACTTGTGAAAAGCTTTCTTCCACATGTCTCGAGATTTTGCAGGATTGGTTGTCAGTTTTGGTATTTGGGTGAGACGAGTGTGCGCGAGTGTTACGAGAGTCGCGAGTTCCATACCATTGTCGATGATATCAGGTGATTTCAGTTTCATAATCAATTTTGTTTTTATTGGTTTAAATGTTAAAAGTTTAATTGTATAATTGCTAGTAGAACCATCACATTTGAGCCTCAAGTTTTTAAACTGTTAAACAGTCAATTTCAACCTCATCCCTCAAATGTTCATTAATTGTTTAAATATTTTAACATTGAGGACAATGTAAACCTCAATTGTGGGGATGGGGAAAATTTGAACATTTTAGCCCGATAGTACCTCAAAGAGTGTTCGGAAACCAAAGTTGTTAACTGTTAATTATTGTCATTAATACCAAGTTATAGGTTTCTGGTCATGGTTGGTTTTTCAGCTTCTCAATAGTTTTACTCACAAATGTTTTCAAAAGAGAGAAGTTGAAAATGGGGTCGTTTAGGTGAGAATAACGAGTCAAGGGGAAGGGTATACATGTTTCATATCGGCAGCCCATAATTCCAGACATATTGTGAGATGGCCCCCCTATACTTAATATACATATTATATAATAGATATAAAACATGTTTTATCATGTATTGAGGGAAACCGATATGTTTTACAGAATTAGAATTTGCTTGTCACATGCTTATCGAGATCTTAATACCACCACCTGTATGGAGATTAGGACTTTAGAAAACCCGTACATACATCTTTCCCCCACTAAATAAAATTCCTTGCCCAACATTATCCCCTTAGGAGCCCGTTTAGACCTTATTCCTTTTATATTTGCTAAATATAACATTACACACCATTCAGCCTTGGCCTTCATTTTATTTTAACCATGTGTGATGAAATCCAGTTCGTTATCCAGTTGTTTATAGACAGTTGTAGAGCATAGTGCACAATGTACTTATGTCTTGGTAGAGTTTTAAATATGTGAATGTCATAATTGTATATTTTTTTTGTTTCAGTGTATTGTTTATCAGTAAAAAAAAAGAAAGAAAAAAAGAGGGACTGAAAAGCCAGCAAAACGCCAAAATGAAGTATGTTTATATTCAGTTATGTAATCTACGGTTTGTTTGTTTTTTATTAGTTGTTTGTGTTTCTGTAAAACTGGGTTTCATCCACCTTAGTCACTAAATATGCCTAATCCACACCCAAACCTAAGCCTCAGCAAAATCTTAGTCCGAGTCTTTATGCAACCGGTGGGTAATGGGTGGAGATAAGACTGGCCTGCAAGCTTATTAAGTTGTGACTCATATTTGGTAATTGAGGGCAGAGACATATACTGGCACATCTTTTTCTAATCCATATATTAAACCGAGAGGAGTGTTGATAATGTGAGGGGAAGGAACATGTATGCCTTAACCGAAACAAAGTACACTTGTCTGGGCAACTCTATTGTTTTTATAGTACCATTTACACTTATTTGTGGGATGTCAATCTAGAAAGTGTCAGTCTGGGAAACTAGGTATGACCTTAAACCTTACTAGTATTAATGGAGATAATTGAAATACATATGATGGAGGTTGATGTTTCTTTAGAGTTTTGCTTGAGGGCAAGCAAAAGATAAGTGTGGGGATGTGATGGTTGGCTGTAATCAAGTATTTATATGTTTTATTTTTGTAGTTTTACATAGTTTTTAGTGTGAACTTTGGTACTTCGAGTGTGCTTTTGTATTTCAGGTTATTGAGGGTTAAAGATACTAGCTGAAGACATTTACGAGCATGCTTTAGACTTTTGGGAAGATCTCGTTGGATGCACACATGAATCGGGGTTAAATAATAATAATAATAATAATAATAATAATAATAATAATAATAATAATAATAATAAGATAACGAGTTTTTAGTAATCACAATTCAAACATTATTTATTAGTCTTTTGTTTTCTAAGTCAATTCAAATTCACATGTTATTATTATTATTGAGAACAATTAAACAAAGAGAAATATGGATTTGAATTTCGTCAGGTTATATATAACAAGATATAATTTTAAAACGAATAAATATTAATGAATAGATGGGGTTGTGAATTAATTGGTGCACTCATCCATTATTTAACATATCATAATATTATTATTATTATTATTATTGAGAATTTTGTTCTCTACAGCCCAGAGAAGGCCCAAAACGAAGATGCAATATGTAGCCCACTAAGGGGAACTTGGGAGTTACGAACGAAACAAGTGGAAAGAAGGGGATAATATTTTTTTTGGTTCTATTTACGGAGGCAGTACGAGGTAACAAGAAAGAAAGGTGGGCAACATTTTTAAGATTGATTCTCCATACAATCCATATTGATGGCCTCGCAAACATCGAGTGAAGACCAAGTCGTCACCATGAGCGGCTAGTCTCTTCGGATCATAACCGGGATGTAGAGTGTGTATTTTTAAGTTTTATCATGTGTTTTAGAATGAATGACTTTTAATTGTTTATGATTAGTCTATGAGTATTGATGTTTGGTATTACTGTGCACTTAGTCGATTTAGGTATATATCGATCGGAACGATTAGTTTGCCAGTTGCTATGATAATTGCTTATAGGGTTGTTTTGACTAGTTTGAACATTATGAAGCATACAATTGCCCTTAGTTGAGTCACACTGGCAGAGACTATTTGACAACCAGTGTCGTGTGTTAGCGATTGTTGCTAAGGTTTGCCTAGTTAGTCAATCAAATTTGATCTTTGACAAATTATATTTTAAGGGAACATGAGATTACAGTATATTTTCTTACTTGAAACCCGGGTGTGATTTGTCTTTGTTAATTATTTGAAATTTGCTATTTGTTTTATTATTATTAAAACCAAACTTATTTGCTTGTGTGATAAGCACTACAATTCATTACTTCATAATCGTATAAAATCTGTTACACGTTACATTGACCACATACTCCTCTTGGTTTGACACTCTACTTAACCTAGCTTACCTAGGTGATTAGGAACTAATATTAATTGTTTTTTACTAGATATCGACAGTCTAGCATCAACCCTTGAGATTGGCAGAGATCTCAAGGGTTCTCGGTCAAGTTTGACCGAGAAATCATGATGTTGACCGAAAAACCATAGTTTATTTTGAAACAGAGAACTCATGTGTTGGACCGAAATCTCTTATTTTAACCGAAAACGTCTATATTTGGACAGAGAACTCATTTAATCAAATAAAATTATTATTATTTGGACCAGATTTCTAAAACGGGGTTTACAGTTTCATTATTTCTAGTTTTGGTCCTTATAAAACCATTATGTTGTTAATATTAGAAGAAATCAAATTCAAAAGATAATTGATTATGGAAATAAGTTAATAAGTATCTAACCTGACTCGTTTGTTGCAGTCATGACTGATCAAGAACCTCTCAAGTATGTTGATACACATAATATTGTTGGATGTCTATTTGATCATGGACTGGAATTACAACTACTCAGATGTTGGTTGTTGTTGCTTTGAACATGGACTGGAAATACAACTACTCAAAGTTCGTGTTCGATGAGATGAAAAGCAACCTAAAGTGGAAAAAGAAATAGATGTTTATGATGTATCCGAGGTTTCTACAGGTGATCTTTGATTCTCACTACCCTTATTTGAGTCAATCTGTAGAGACGCTTGATCTGAAAGCCATGGGTCCGAATACTTTTAGATTAGTGAAGCAATCAAGGAAAGGGGCTAAAGTGCTTTATCAGGGACATCATCCACTGGTAAAATTTGGTAAATTTTCTTACACTGAAGCTGCTGCTGTTGCGATTATTGCTGAAGAACACCCGGTTCCTATTCAAAGGCCTTCCACTGCTTTTGAAACTATATCTGATGACTAATCTTATAATTCTATATCTCAACCTTTGGAGACAGAACACCAAGAACAAGTGCAAAAATATGTACCTACTACCGAATAGCTTGAAGTGTTCAAGACTTATAAATAGAAGCTCCAGTCATCTGCGTTGAAACCTCCTCAACAAGTTGTTGTGACAAATGATGATGATGATGTTGAGATTGAGCCAGCCACCGATCTTATCCCACGTAAACGTCGAAAGAAAGATCCAAGCCCTAGTATGCTGGCAAGTGATCTTATGCAAACCGTTCAACTGACACCTACTGAGCTTATTGTTGAGACTCAATCTGAACAAGGCCCATCTGTTGAAGCCCAACACACTCGAGATCAAGATGATGATGACATGCTACAAGAGTTTTACTTTGAAGCTTATATCCGGTCAACTACTGAACCCTCCGGATCATCTGATCCGATTGGTCAAGAAAGCTCCACTGCCTCTGAAAATATTGCCCACATTCATTCGATGCAAGACATGTTCTTACAAGCCAAGGATAAAGGGATTGCTTTAGAACCCGAACTCATTGATGTCCATGCTTTGCAACGTAGGGTCTTTGAGCTCGAACAAGACTCTGTGGTTAATGATGTCTGTATTCAAGAGCTTGAAGACACCAACACCAACAAAGACTCCAAGATTAAATAACTTTAGGCTAGCATGGGTGGTCTTACAACTCTATACTTTAATCTACAACAAAAACTCGTTAAACGATTTGGAGATGAATTTAAGAGAGCGGATGATAGCGGTGATAAAACTGTTGGTGGTGAGCAAGGTGCTCCTGATGATTGCGGTTGTAGTTTGCGTCATACTTCAAATATTGATTCTTCTACGCAACTGGAGAAATACTTAACTGCTCCACCTAAGACCGCTGAACAAATAAAAAGAATCAAAAAGAAGATGTTGATCACGAGAACTCTAACCAGAAAGTCGTATCTTCAGATCATCCAGACAAATTTGTGGTGGAACTCCAAAAGGGGTTCATTGATAAATATGGTGATCGTTCAGGAGTTGTTTCATGGGGTTATGATATCAAGAAAGAGATGTGGTGGGTCAAGCGTAAGTCTGGAAACATGTAATACTATAAGAAGATGAAAGATTTTGGTTCGTGGACAAAGGTTGATTTTGGTGATTTGATACAAGCTCCTTTCCCCAACCCAAATCATGATCCAAAGGCCACCAATTTTTGGAACTTTTTTGAGCAACCAGGTGGAGAAAGGTTTCCCCAATACACCCACTTCTGATTCCTTTGACAAGAAAGCGAAGGAGGTTCGTGGTCCTTATACTAAGTAAGGGTCATTACCGTATCGTTGATCCACGAGACCTTCTCAAGTTTGGAGAAAAAGACATCAAGACTCTTAGCGGCTTTCAGATTATGGCTAAACCACTTTATGAGCCAGCTGCAAAACAGTATACAAGTATGGTGGGATCGATCATTCATGCGGGTTAATGGGAAGGTGCGTACAGAGAGGCTGATGCTGAAGTGATGGAGCACGAATGAAGATCAAGCTATAAACCAGGGGAGATTGTTGGGCTAGACTTAATGGTTTATACTTAATCTATTGGACTTGGATTTTGGTTATCATGTAATACCGAAAACTATTGTTTTCTATAGGCTTTTGGTTGGGCTTGGGCCGTAGTGTTTTGGTGTTATATATACATTGTAACTACGTCATTATATGGGTGATCATTAGCGAACGGTGGAGGGTTACATAGTCTCTGATTCTTATCATATTGTAATCCTTGTTAAGGGCTTAAGCACTTTTTTGAAGTCCATTGTGTGTTGATTCGTGTTTTCCCGTGTTTGTCTTGAATCAACTCAATGTTAGTTTCCGCCTAACTGTGAGTTATTGATATCACATTGAAAGATCCTTGTTTTGAGACTTACAGTATTTAATATTGAAATTTAGTCTTAAAAGTCTTGTGAAGGAACTTATTTAGAACTAATATTTAGTCTCCAAATATTGTTGTAGATCAAATAATTAGGGATTGATATTCAGTCTCCACTAATCGACACATATTTTACTAGTAAGAAAACATATATATTGCTAAGTGTTACTCAAATAAGGTTAATCAAGGACACAAAGGCCAAATTGAGTAATTAATACGACACCATACATCAAACGTAGTCAATGCATGTTAAAATTCATCAATCATAATTCTTCATTGGTCGAACGTAATTATAATTGATGGATCACACCCAAATACAATTAGAGAGAGTCAAATTTAGTAATGCGAGTGTCATTTAGAGCCCAACTTGGTTAAAGTTAGCTAATCGTAATAAAATACGAATAGTAGCTAGCAACTATCATTCATATTGATCAAATACAATTTAACTTATTGAAATTGGTTAAGTATCTAAAAAATAAGAAAATAAAAAATGCATTTATTTATAATAATTTATATCTTTCTTTTTATCATACACTTTTATCTAATATTATTTTATAGTCAATGAGCTGTTGGTGGAGTGATAAACAGAAGACTTCGTTTTCTATGTGACCCAGGTTTGGTTGTTGCCCCCCAACATTTAGTTTCAGCGGCACCATGGTGATTGTGAGAGACTAGGCAAGTAAGTGGCTTCGCTAGTTGGATCCTTGAAATGTGTGTGTTTATCTCATCACATTGGCGTGCATCGGGTGTTAACCTTATGGGAGAGTTTATCCTAACTTGAAAGATGAATGTATTCGCTATAATTAATTTAACCAGTATCTCACTTAAATGACTCATTGGTCATTTTGAAAAATCTTCTTGTACTTTATGTTTATCCTTTTAAAAAATTACCCCTTTCTTAATTTCCTCTCCTGAAAAAATTTCGGCCCCCCCCCCCATCATTCTTCCAATGAGCTCGACATTGCTGAAACATGAGGGAGGACGTAAGCCGGCTTGAACAGAGACGTTGGATTCAAGTATACAAACAAGGTTAGCATTACAAATACTTATTGCGATCTAGATATTGGGTATCATTGGCGGTAGATTTTGTTTTTCCTTTGGATTTTGCGTTACTATCTTGAACATTTATGCCAATTTGAAATTGTTATCCAAACAAGTCGATCAACTGAAAACTAAATGATGACTTTTGGATTGTATAATCAGACTAGGGTTTGTTAGTATGAGCCAATGTGCTTCTCCGTGGGAAAAGGGAAAGCGGAAAATGGAAGGTTTTAGACAGCGTCTCAAGTTTTAGAAATAATGTTGCTTATTGTTCTATAAATGCTTCATACATTGAATATTAACAAAGCATCGAAGATGTTATTTTAACTTGTTTTACTTCAATTTTTTCATATAAATTGGCTTCCATATAGTTTCTGTAGATGCATAATGTTATAAATGTTGTTGAAGGTATATTGTAGAAATAGGGATATTAGGTACTCGCGATTTTCTTAACAACTCGTATTGAGTTAACCATATTTTGGTAAGTACCCATTTTTGTTCGAACTTATTTTGATGAGAACCCCTTTTAACCCATCCGGAACCAAATCGAACTTGTTTTATATTGACCAGTTTTGACCGAAACCTGAATCGACCTGACCCAGTACCCGCTTTGCATGCTTTGGCTGACTAATTTTACGTGTATGGATCAAGCTGTTTGAGAATTTTCAATTTTTTTCTATGATAAATTGGACAAAGTATCACACAAGACAACTCAATTCCTTGAGCTTATTTCAAATTTTAACATGCTCCTAGTTCCCTGTCAAACCAAAGGTTAATTAAAATGATGCCCAATTCGTTTAGTGCTTGTATAGGAAAATGATCAATCATTGCAATTTGTTTAACGTTAAAAAATTGGATCACTATTTGTTGACATGCCTTTATATATTTTTAGGGTAATAGGAAGCTGTCTGCTAGGAGTGGAAATGGATGTCGTGAGCAAGGTACTATTGGATATCAAATCACTCCCAATGCAAAGGTTAATCAAAGTGACTTCTAGTGTCATTGTTTTCAAATCTTGCGGAAGTTTACAAATTTTGTTCTAAACAACGAAGGTGTTGATTTAATGTGATACGTATGGAGTATACTTACTACATTTTTCATTTCTTCAGTAGAAGCAAATCAGCAATCGTGTTGGTTACTTTACCAGCATAGCACCACATGAGTATGTATATTTCACCATGTTATATAGTTTTATATATTATTTTCTTGTTTTTTAAATATCTCGTATACACTTTGATTTGAAAATTTTGTGAATTTAATGTTTATGTGGTTTGATTTTTTTTATATTTAAGGCTCATTTAAAATGTGTTACGCGTAAATGCAATTCAGGGTTATATGGTAATTATATATGTATTATTTCAAGATCATGCATTGTACTACAGCTTTTTGATTGAGATTTTTAATTATGAATTACTGTATTCCTCTGTGAATATTTTTTTCTTTGTAAGAAAAGTTAATTGTATAAAAAGAAACTTTAGGGATGCCAAATTAATTGTCTTTCTTTATGTATTAACTCATGTTTGTTTTTCTATTCACTCCTAAATGCTCTATGGAAGTTTGGCTTAAGGTTTTGGCATGGTGGTATTTTGGAATGCTTTTGAGCAACGGACATCTGAGTAGTTGTTAGTGCACGGTTTTGCGTCTTGAGTCTTTGCAATGATCGTTAAAGTATTTGTTTTATGTTTAATGTAATAAACTATTAAGTTATTCTCTAGTTCGTTATATGTATTGTCTAGTTCACTAAAGTTGTTTAGCGAAGTAAGCCTTAAGGTTATTCCCTCCTGATTCGTTAGGGGATGTTAACGAATCAGGGGGTGATTCGTTAGTTTATTTCATTTAAATGTATGTAACGAATCGAACTCTAGTTCGTTAGGGGATGTTAACGAACTAGGTTGGTCTTCTATTTATATGTGAACTCTGTTCACGTTTAATTTAAGTTTTGGGAGATATTTAACAAAACTCTGTCCAAATTCTCTCTCTCGATCTTCATCCTAATATATACAGCTACTAATATATACATACTGATATTACATAATACACATACAACACTTAATCATACGTAAATATGAGCTAGATCCATATTAAGGTATTAATCTATTATATACAGATCTGAGATCTGTTATTGTTATTGGATTGATATCCAGAGTTCCAACAAGTGGTATCAGAGCTTTCGGGGCTCAATTACACTTGATTTGGTGTTTATTTAGAGTATTGGTTTGTTAGTGTTCTGTTTGGGTGATTTTGGATCAATTTAAGGTTAATTGATTGAATTATGGTAGGTTTGGACTGGATTTGAGTTGGTTAAGGTATTGGAAATGTATTGTGATTTGGAATTGAAGTTTGGTTTGGTTTTGGATTGATTCGGTACTGATTTTGATTTGTGGCCGAAACAGAGATTGTGTTTTAGTATAATTGGACTGGTAATTGGGGTTAATTGGTTACGAGTTTAGATGTTTTGGATTCGCGATCAATTTACGAGTTGTTTGGTAGTTTATTTGTGAGTTTTGGTTAAGAATTGATATTGTATTACAGATCTAAGTTTCTGGGTTGGTGTTCTTCATTTTCAGAAGATCTGGAATTTTATCTTTGAAGATTTGAAGATGAATATGGTTCGCTATCATCTTTCTGATGATTCGTTATATTATTCACCTTGATTCATTATCTAAGTTAGTTAATTCGTTATAAGATCCAAGTAATTCATTAACCAGTTCGCATCAACATCTGATTCGTGTTCAACAGATTCGTGTGACACGTGTTTACTTTGGGATTTGTGTCATAACAACCTTTGCCACGTGGAAATGGCATCAGAGTTTGTTACTGTGACACCCGGTAAATTCCCAATCCCTTAAACCAAGTAATCAACCTAAATATTAGGTAATTATGTTATATGCGCCTTGCGCGAGCGCGCCATATTAGAATCAGCGCGTGCATTTGTTATGTGCGCCCTGCGCGAGCGCGCTATGTTAGTCAGCGCGGGCATGTTATGTGCACCCTGCGCGAGCGCGCCATGATAAGAACCAGCGTGGGCATATGTTATATGCGCCATGCGCGAGTGTATTGGTTTTATGTATCCATAACTTAATGTTGTCTATTGGGCTGACCGTCTCGCATGATGCTAAGGCGGGTGCATCCCAAATCGTTTATGCGCGTGCGGAAAGGGAACTAACCTCCCCACATGGCAGGAACATTGAGAGCTAGTTTGTCTGAAGCTCCAAGATGGAATTGACTTCAACATAACTGATCACTATGTTGAAATACCAAGACCACCTGGAGAACCTACAAATGAAACTCAATGTCCCCGACTGCGAAAAGGTTACGCACCTACCCGCAGCAAAGAAATGTCCTTCACGCAGAAAAGCTATGCGCACAAAGTAATACGCGCAGAACACTTGGTTTATTCTCCAGATGTAAGGAGATTATTCCCGCCCAAAAATAAACAGTAGCGTGTTTCAGAGATTTCTACTTTTTACTGTACACTGACAAAAGTGCCTGAAAAAGCACACTGTAACATGAAAAGTCAACTGTCAGCCACCCTACTCCCACCAACCACAGACCTGCATGTCCTGTCCAAATCAAATCAAAATCTTTTATCCACTACTCCACTTTTAAATAAATAATTATAATTTCCATACTTTATCATCATTACACCTAGATATGAAAAGATTACAATCCCCTAAGGCAAGGGATTGTGTTCCCTTGAGTTTGCCTATAAATATGTAACCTAAATTATCACCCAAAACACCCTTCAAAGAACTGCAAACTTGCACTAATCCTCTCCCAAGCATCCGTTGTTTTCATTTCCGATCCTGTTACTAGGTAAGCCGAGAATATAACCTTGAGATCTACTTTTCAACCCTTATATTCTCCTATTTCTTGATCTTAATATATATACTTCTTGTTATTTAATCGTATTCTAGACCTTCAATTCCGAGGCCAACACCAAGAAAACCCGAATCTCGATTAATCCCTTAACAAGAACCACAGGTGAGTCTCACAGCCCCTATTTTCACTGTTTTCACTACTTTTAAACTGTTTTCGGGGCGAGGGACACGTGCTTAAATAAAGTTTTATCATGGTATACTTACAAGCTATGCAAGCGATTATGTGTTTAAATTATGTTTCATGATGAGCAATGCGAACGGTTATCTATGGTTTTCGATGTATGTGCGCTAGAATTCGAGTAAGTGATCACTTTACCATTGGAACTCTAAAGGGTAGGGACTGCTGGTTTGATCCACCCACTCGTAGGGGTCGCACCTCTTTGCATGGACGAGTGCCTAGTATGGTTATGGGGCAGTACTATGGGATTGAGCCCGCTCGTAGGGGTCGCACCTCTTTGCATGGACGAGCGCCTTGTTTTCCGGCACAACGTCCGCGCGTAACCCGCGGGACGGTATTATTATTTAGCTCGTAGGGGCAACGCCTCTTTGCATGGACGAGCACGGTTTTTCAGAAATGTCCACGCGTAACCCGCGGGACGGCATTACATTATTTAGCTCGTAGTGGCAGCGCCACTTTGCATGGACGAGCACGTTTTCTAGAAATGTTCGCGCGTAACCCGCGGAACGATTTTATCAGATTATGTTATCAGAACTATGTTTTACTAAGCATGTGTTTCAATGATGCTATCGGAATTATGTTATAGAATGATTTTTATCAAGACTATGACGCGATGCGATTTATCAAGTTACTAAAACTTGTGAACTCACTCAGTTTATACTGATTCAAATGTTTTTACGTGTCTTTCAGGAGATAACTAGGTAGCGCATGGAGTCACACTTAGAGCACCTCACGCTGAACATCTAAAACTAGCTTTTTGGAAGATTTTAGTTCTATCCCTTCGATGCGCGTGGTTGTTCCCGCCGCGCAAGGGGATATGGCGTGGAAATCTTCAACAGTTTTTATACTTGGATGTTTTTATGAAATTTTTAAACAATGTAATGTATTTGTATTAAACATTTCATGCGCAATGAAAATCTTACTTTGAATGTTTGCGATGGCCCGTGCTTAATTATCAATCCCCCACTCGCGCGCGCCCGGCTGTTTCCGCCGTTCAGGGCCGGGTGTGACAGTTACAAACCGTTGTAACAATTTGATTCGTTATAGTTGATTTGCTAATCAACTGTAGCTGGTTCGTTATCTGTTTCGCTATGTCTTTCTTAGTGATTCGCTACTGAATACTCTCTAATTCGCTAGCTAATTCGTTTGTCAATTCGTTAGTTTGACTTATTGTTAAATCTAACTCGTTGACTTTCTGATTCGTTAGATTGATTCGTTAAACTCAATCTTGATTCGCTATCTGATCAATCTTAGCTTCGTTAAGATTTGATTCGTTAAACTACTGTTCACAGTTCGCTATAACTGTTTACAGTTCGTTACATTTACCGTTCGTTAATCTTATTCGCTGGTTGATTCGCTACACCCTTAAATTTTTGAAACTTGTCAAAAATGGCTGGTATGTATGCATTAGCGTCTCAAAACATGTTGATGCAACAAATGTTGCAACTTGATACCGAGATAGGTTCACATTCGAAATGTCCAAGATTGATGAAGTTTAGTGACTTTACCAAGTGGGAACCTCGGTTCCGTGTTCATTTGGGGTCTGGTCACCCTAATTGCTCATATTGTCTAGATGAAGTTTATATGGCACCAATGATTGGTGATGATACTATTGGGTATACTCCTAAAGTTGTTTCTCAATACTCATAAGAAGAGAAGAAAGCTTTAGAAATCAAGATAAAAGCCTATTCCACTCTTACTATGGCATTGCCCGAAAATATCTTTCATCAAGTGGGTAGTATCAAGAGATGTGCTTCTTTATTTCAACATCTGCGTATGAGAAGTATGTGGAACCCAGCTGAGAGTAAAAAAGTGATGCTCAAGTTTCAGTTTCGAATCTTTAATCTATTGAAGGGAGAAACAGTTGAAGAGATGATTACACGATTTAATCATTTAATTGCTGAAATGGACAAGATGAAATTGGAAATTTCTGAGACTGATAAAATTGACAATATTAAGAGTGTGCTTCCAAGTTCTTAATCGACATTTCTAATGGTTTTGAAAGAGAATGACTATTTCTTGAATGAAGACTTGACTACACTTGAATTTTTACAAAAGATTGAAGCCAGAGAATATGATCTTAAGTGTTAAAAATCCTCCAAGGAAAGTCAAGATCCGGCTTTTTATGGTGGAAGTATGCCTCTTAGCTCAACGATCTCTCCAATAAATGCTTTTCTTACTCAGGCTGCAAGTGAAAAAGAATCAACTATGTTTAATGATCCAAAAGTATGTTTTTACTCTGCTGGTAATTCTGGATTGTCTGGTGGTTCTGGAAGTTCAACTACTACTAATCCATTTGCTTCACCACCTAGTGTTAATATGAAGGAAGCTGAGCAAAACTTTGTTTTTCTGACTGCTTTCATGTCCTTATATGAAAACTTAGTGAGTAGTAAGATTGCCACAAGTGATTTAACTGATGAGGACTATGATCAGATAGATCCAGATGATTTGGAAATCATGGATTTAAAGTGGAACAAGGCGATGATTGTCCGTAAAGTTAAAAGATTCATGCAGAGAACTGGAAAAGATCTTCCGGCTTTAAACAAGAAATTGGGTTTTGACAAGTTGAAAGTAAAATGCTATAATTGTCAAGAATTTGGGCATTTTGCAAAGGAATGTGACAAACCAAAGAAAGAATACACTGGTTCTCGTGGTCAACATCAAAATTCTTCTACACCACGAGGTAGTGATGCTGAAAAGAAACCATCTTCTTCTACAATACAAGCAATGTTGGCAGATGGAAATGACTAGTCACAACGGTTACTATGTAATGATACTCAAGCAAATTTGGCTATGTTTGGGTTACATAAAGATTGTAAAGATGCAAGTGGAAGTGAGATGTCTTCTGATAATGATTCTGGATCTGATTCTGACGACTCTTGCGACAAGCCTCCAACAGTATTTGCTTGCATAGCCAAGATCAATGAGGTTAGTCATTCTATTTCTGCTACTTCATTTGTTAAAGTATCATGTGTTGATTGTGAAACTAACAAACCTAAGTTAGAAGCTTTGAAAAATCACAATGATAATCTTGTAAGAGAAATTGTTTCTCTGAAGGATACTTATCAACAATCTCTTGAATCTCAAATGAGATCTCGAGAAAAGATTGAAGCATTGTCGACAAGTAACCACGATCTCAAAGCTGAGTTATCTGTAAAAATGACGATTAATGACCAAAAGTTTCAAGAAATTTTGAAACATCGTTCAAAGATAACTAAACTTGAGAATGAGGTTCTTGAGTTAAAGAACAAACTGGGAAAATTTCGAAATTCTTCTTTTCTGTTAAATGAAATTATTGAAGTATCTGGTAAACAAAAGGATTCAAAGAAAGGAATCGGTTTTGTTGAAATTCCGCCACCTTTCCACAATGATTACAAAATTAATCCTTTTGCTAGAAAAGAAGAGGATTTGATTGAAAAAGAATCTGTAATTTCTGAAAAATCTGGGAAAATTACGAAATTCTTCTTTTCTGTTAAATGAAATTATTGAAGTATCTGGTAAACAAAAGGATTCAAAGAAAAGAATCTGTAATTTCTGAATGAGGTTCTTGAGTTAAAGAACAAACTGGGAAAATTTCGAAATTCTTCTTTTCTGTTAAATGAAATTATTGAAGTATCTGGTAAACAAAAGGATTCAAAGAAAGGAATCGGTTTTGTTGAAATTCCGCCACCTTTCCACAATGATTACAAAATTAATCCTTTTGCTAGAAAAGAAGAGGATTTGATTGAAAAAGAATCTGTAATTTCTGAAAAATCTAAACTAGTTAAAACTGAAAAAGAAACTGTTAAGCCCCAAGTTGTTCCTCAAAAACCTCATGTTCAAAGTAACAAAGTCTTTGTTGAGAATGTTGACAAAGTAATTATCGAGGACGTGTTTGAACCTGAGATATTACACAAGAATAAGAACATCCCTAGTTCTAATCATATTCTTTGCGAACCTCAAGAATTTGAGGAAGCTGTGTATGGTTCATTCAAGTCTCACATGAAAAAGGAAGAACCGGTGAAAACTAAACCAGTAAAGGCAAAGAAGTCAGATAAACCAAAGATTTCTGATGAGGACTTAATGCGGTTTGTTAATCCTCCCAATCTAAGCCTTCATCTGTTAGAGTTTTCACGTTTAAAGGAATTGACACAATGTTTACTGAGAAAGACATTCCAATTAGTATTATTAAACTAGAACTGATTGAGAGTGTATTTCACAATGAAACATCACAAGTTCAAGAACTTGAACGTCTTTATGCTCAAGCAAAAACATCAGTTTCTTCTGATCCATTGACCAAGGCCAAGCAAGTATTATCACATGCTAAAAAGGTTAAATTTGTAAAGTCAACGGGAACAGATACTCTTAAATGTTTTTCAAATTGCTCTAATTTAGATTTTTACTTGAAAAAGAAGTATGAATTATCTGATGAGTTTGCTAAGAGCATGACCAAAAATGTGAGTCATCATCAAACTTCTGCGTCATTCGTTCCAACTACTTCTCAACATCATCGTGTAGACATGCGAAGTTGTTTTCTTTGCAGTCAGCATGGTCATGTAGTGAGAAATTGTAGTCAGAAGAGCCATCAGAATCTTCATCCTTTTACCAAGGACCATTCTAAGCCGGTTCCTTTGGTAAAAGAGATTCTAAAATGACCTGTGTCGTATGATGATGACACTCATATTATGTTCTCTAATATGAATCCTGGAAAGGTTATTCATGTTAATGAGACACATGGTCAGGTGAAATCAAAGTTTGATCCATATGAGCCAATTTGTAGGAACACGAATATTGTTCAAGAAGCTTACTTAAGACGAAAGTCTAGGAATTCATAAGTGGCTGAACAACAGTTGAATTCTGTTAAAGTTAATGATCAAAGAGAAAACCAAAAGGTGCCCAAGACTGAGGCCTGGGCTGCCTTTTTGAACTAATCATTTTTATTTTGTGTGTAGGGTTCATCCAAGACTGTGTCTGGTGAAAACTGGATAATGGATAGTGGATGTTCTCGTTATATCACTGGGAATCTCGACCTATTAACCAACGTGAGAAATATTCAAGGGGGTTATATGGCATTTGCTGGGAATTCTGGGGGCATGATCACACAAGAAGGTGAAGTTTCAAATGGTCATATTACCTTTGAGAAAGTAAATTATTGTGAAAAGGTGGATCTTAACTTATTAAGTCTATCGTAGATTTGTGATAAAAAGTACACAACGATATTTACTGACAAAGAATGTCTTATCTTGAAACCGGGTTATGTTATTCCCGAGGACATGGTTGTCATGCGATCACCATGATCTAATGATATTTATGTCTTAAACATGAGCTCTAAGGTATCCACATCGATCGAAACATGTTTTGTCTCGAAAGCAACTGAGAAAGACTCGATTCTATGGCATCGTAGAATGGGTCACAAACTTGTTAGAAAGATGAATTATTTGATGGCTAATGATTTAGTGGAAGGTGTCTCGTTGAAGAATTTTAAATTATCCGATCACTGCGTTGCATGCAAAAAGGGTAAGCAGAAGAAGAAGACACATCCTTCTAAATTATTGAATTCCATTAATACTCCTCTTGAACGACTTTATATGGATTTGTTTGGTCCTGTGAATCGTGCGAGTATTTCTGGGGATTGGTATTGTCTTGTGGTGACTGATGATTATTCAAGATACTCATAGGTGTTATTTATGAGTTTGAAAGATCAAACACTGGTTTTGGTACAAAACCTTATCACCAAGATTGAATCACTTTACAAACAAAAGGTGAGAAGAATCCGAAGTGATAATGGTACTGAATTCAAAAAGACTGTATTGGATTTCTTTTGTGTTCAAAATGGAATTCATTGAGAATACAGTGCACCTTATGTACCTCAACAAAATGGTGTTGCTGAACAAAAGAATCGAACCTTGATTGAGGCTGCACATACAATGCTCGCTGATTCTAAGCTTCCCGTCCAATTCTGGAAAGAGGCGGTGAATATAGCTTGTTATACTCTTAATTGGGTTCTAACTGTTAAAAGACTCAAAAAGACAAGTTATGAGTTATTGAATAATCGAAAACCTAACTTAAAGTACCTGGAACCTTTTGGGTGTCCGTGTCAATGTTGAAGAAGGATGCTGGTAAATTTGAAGAAAAAGCTATCGAAGGATATTTCTTAGGATATGCATCTCCAAAGAAAAGGGTATTTAACTTTACATTTGGTTGTGTTGAAGAGTGGTACCATGTGGACTGTCAAAAGTACACAACTCCTCCTCAAGGGAAAGGTCCCGATTGGATGTTTGACTATGATAGTTTATTTAATTCATTTACTCCATCAACTGAACTCATAGTCGAAGACCTGGTTCGAGCATACTTTGAAGATTATTTGGCAATTCCAAGATTTTCAAGTTCTAATGATGTTGAAGCTCAACCTGATGCTCCAACTAAGGAACCTCAAGTTGCTTCTCCAGTTACTGTTGATAATGTTTCCACTTCTTCTGATGATGATCAAGCTGAAGATCAAGTTATTGAACTTGACAGTGATAATGTTTCATCTCCTGAACTTGGTGAACATTACATTAACTTATTTGATAACGTAGTTGATCCCGAGAATCCCACGCTTCGGATTCATGGATATCGTCCACAGGAAAACATCATTGGAGAGCTTGATGTGGACGTTCGTACATGTCATCAAGTTGCTTCGTCAAGTGATAATAACGTATTGTGTGCTTATACCGATTTACATTCATCGAGAATTGTAAATCTTGTAAGATTCACTTGCTTTCTATCTCAAGTTGAGCCAACGACGGCTCATAAGGCACTTGAAGATCCTTCTTGGGTAGAAGCTATGCAAGAAGAATTACATAAATTTGCACGTTTGGGTGTTTGGGATTTAATAGATAAGCCTGCTAGAGTCAAGAAAGCGATTCCGACTAAGTGGGTATTTAAGTGTAAGAAAGACGATCGAGGGGTGATTGTCAGAAACAAAGCACGTCTAGTGGTGCAAGGTTTTCATCAGCAAGAGGGTATTGATTACACAGAGGTATATGCTCCAGTTGCAAGATTAGAGTAGATTCGAATCTTCCTAGCATATGCTGCTTATAAGAATATCAAGGTCTATCAAATGGATGTTAAAAGTGCTTTTCTCAATGGTGAACTACACGAGGAAGTGTTTGTTTTACAGCCTCCTGGTTTTGAAGATCCTGATTATCCGGACCGAGTTTACCGATTAAACAGGGCCCTGTATGGTCAACATCAAGCCCCGTGAGCTTGGTATGGCTTGCCGACAATCTGACTGATAATGGCTTCAAACGAGGAACTGTCGACTGCACTTTATTTCATAAAACTATTGGTGACGATCTTCTCCTAGTTCAGATTTATATCGACGACATTATCTTTGGGTCAACAAACGACACGTTGTGTAAGGAGTTCGAGAAGTCCATGCTAACAAAGTTTGAGATGAGTTCGATGGGAGAGATGAATTTCTTTTTAGGGTTGCAGGTTCACCAGTCTGCTAATGGAATCTTTATTCACCAGACTAAGTATGTGAACGACGTCTTGAGCCGATTCAAGATATCTGCCGGAAAAATCCCTTCTACTCCTCTTCAAGTGGGTCACAATTTATCACCGGATGAATTGGAGGATACGGTTGATCCTACCCTTTATCGTGCCATGATCGGTTATTTAATGTATCTAACGGCTTCTCGCCCTGACATTATGTTTGCTGTTTTTCTTTGTGATAGGTTTCAAGAAAGTCCACGAGTGACTCATCTAGCTGCGGTTAAGAGAATACTTCAGTATTTGAGGGGACATCCAGACATAGGGTTGTGGTACCCCAAGGATGATACTTTTGATCTTACTGCTTATTCAGACTCGGACTATGGAGGTTGCAAGATCAACTTCAAATCAACGACTGCAGGAGGTCAATTTTTAGGAAACCAGCTTGTTTCCTGGAAGTGTAAGAAGCAGACAACGGTCTCTACTTCAACCGCCAAAGCTGAGTATGTTGCAGCCTCGAGTTGCTGTTCCCAGGTTTTGTGGATACAACAACATCTCCGCGACTACGGTTTGAAATTTCTTACTACTCCTATTCTGATTGATAATTCTGCTGCAATTTCTATCACAAAGAATCCTGTACAACATTCAAAAACAAAACATATCAAATTCGATATCACTTTATACGGGATTGCTTTGAAAAGAAGTTGATTGACCTTGAGAAAGTACATACTGACTTTTAGAAAGCCGATATGTTTACCAAAGCTTTTGTCAAAACGCGTTTTCATTTTTTGCTTGGTATAAACGGATTGAAGACCCTCGTTGATATCCTTAAACAAGGATGACTATCTTTATTTTATGTCATTTTTCTTTTAAAATTATTTTGGTTTTAGGGGGTGAAAATCTAGAAAATACAACAAGATTGTGTTTTTCATTTGTATAGATAAAATCCAAAAACATTAAAAATTCCTAAAAATACAAAAAAGATTGCTTTCTTTTCTTTAAAAAAATCAAAATCATTTTAAAATATGAAAATCCAAAAAGAATGTATTTTCAGTTTGTACAGAAAAACCGAAAATCCAAAAAGACTGTGAAGTTTATTTTTTTTATAAGAAAATAGAAAAAGACAAAAATATTGTATTTTAAAGTTTGTATAGAATAAAACCAAAAAGATTTTTTGCATGCGTTTGCTAAAAATTATGTCAATTATCTACATTTGGAGGGCATGTACGTGTATATGTTTGGTCCTGACATTTACTTGTAAATGATCAGATTAGCCATTCACCTGATAATGCTAAATAGTTGGGGCGTTCGTTATGCATTTTTAGATTACTTTCTCGCTGAAAATTATGTCAGTTATTTAAGTTTGTGAAGCATGATTGCATGTCTTGGTCCTATTATTCACTTGTTGAATTGATAGAACAACCATTTATCTATTAACTTAAGTTAACTGGGGCGATTAAATTTATCTTTATTTTGTTTTATGCTCCTCAAAATTTTGAGTTTATGAAGCAAAAAGAGAAAATGATAGTATATTGATTATCTTGACTCCAAATCCAGCAAGAAGTAAGCGTAAAAGACTGTGTGCGTAATTGCATTGGAGCATTGGTAGGTCTTAAACAACCAAGTAGAGTAAAGTATGTGATAAAAACAAAAAGAAACGCCAAATTGAAAGGGGTGTTAGTCTCTAGAAAAAGTTTCGGTGAGGATGGCAGAAATGTAATAACCTGTCATACTCAAGCCTTATACTTGTTTGATCAACCAAAATTAAAATAAAGCAAATAACAAGCTTTGAGGTTCTGGACACTGTGAGTGTTTATGCGGCTTAATCATCTGGGTATTCATATGCATGAATATTTCATTCGCTTTTAGAGCAAACCCAAAGTCATTAAACTTGATCACTGTTGTACCTCGTACAAATCCAAATTACTGACTTGATCAAAATCCACTGTTAGTCATACATTGTTCCTCCCTTGCGCGCGTCTTAATACCATTAAGAAAAGGACCCCAGAGGGATACAATGTATGTAAGCCAACATATGGACTCGCGCATATTCACTCATAGTAACAGAAAATCATTGCATTGCTCATAAAAATTTATAAAAACAAATTTTGATCAACCATATAATGGTTTAAGTCAAGTTGGGGTGATATGGCAAAAATCAAATTAAGATTGAATCGAGATTAGAGGCTGATAGTTTCTGATATTCTGTGCTTTAATTGAACCGTGTTAATCATATCACAAAAACACTTGAAAGTTTGTTATTAGATTTAAGTGGACAAAAATACCAATGACTGACTTAACGCCAGTCATAATATCGCTGTAATATAAAACTGTGATGGAAGGGCACTTTGGTCAATATGATTCTCTGCTCAAACTCAACAAAAACACAAAAATATGTACTGCTTTTGATAAATCATAGAAAAACACAAAAAGATTATCCATTTTTTAATGTTCGGATACTTCTTTGCACATACATTCTTTAAAATTTTTACAAAATACCAAAAATATTCTATCTTTCTTTCTTTACATATTATTTAATATTTATCTTTAAATTATGTTTCGAAAACGTAAAACGTTTTTAAAGTATTTGGTTATCGGGATAAAAGGTCCTCGGTAATTCTTTTTAAATTAATTTATTTATTAATTGGATAATATTTAATAAATTCTTTATTTAATTCATTTATTTATTTATGTTAAAATTAAATAAAAAACTTTTCGTTAAATATTAATTTGTTAAGTATGGATAACGAATTGGGTGATTCTTTAGCAAACTAATTTCTAGTTCGCTCACCTAATTCGCTTCCGCACTCTGTAACGAATCACTTCTACTTTGTTATACATATTTCTCGAATCAAAACACAAAACATGTCTTGTTCGCTATTCTAACGTAACGAATTGGAATAATAATTTACTTATTCGTTATTTAAAATTCAAACGAATCGCTTGAGTACCTTGGGTGGCGTGTTAGGCTATATAGGACAGAAACACGAACAGTCCTTCACTTTTCATCATCTTTCTTCAACCTAAAGCCACCTTTTTTAAATTTTTTCTCTGAATTTCGACCTTCAAATTTCGACATTTCAAGAATATCATTGTGTTACTTAGGTATAGACAATCACAGCGATATGATTTTCATCAAAAATGACGGTGTATTAATAGACTAATTATGGCCTTTTGTGTTCTAAGGGTTTTTCCGAGTTCAAAACTCTGATTTATTTATGATATACTATGTTAATGTAGCTTATTTATGATTCAATGTAACCGGAATGTGTTTCCGAGACCTTGGGTAGACCTTAATCAACGATCGATTATCGTTTGCTATTTTTGATTGAATGATAACATGTTTGGGGTTTTAGACTCTGTTTAATTTACTAAGTGTTCTTCTTTAGGTTATGGTGTTAAGCCTCAATCTTAGCACCATGTTCTTCGGATTGCTATTCCGAGTTGGACAAATCTGTAGTTTTGATTATTCAACGATTAGCATGAGCTAATTGAATCTGGTTTTGTCCAGTTGACCATCTGTTGTTCATATTAATTTTGACTTTGACTATGCGAGTCAAAGATCAAGTCTAAATTACTGACCATTCGTGAACTTTAGCGAATTGGAACTTTATGGTGTCCAATTCGTTAAGAATTCAAACGAATTAGATTAAGCAAATAAGTTAGTTAAAGAATCAGATGTGGATTCGCCATATTATAACGAACTAGATTCTAGTTCGTCCTTTTAAATAGTAATTCTCTAGGTCTACTTCGTTAATCTATTTACATGATAGCGAATCACTTGATTCGTTACTGGATAGTAACGAATCAGAGTGATAATCACACGAATGACATTTTTTTTTATTTAATTAAATTTAAATTGCCTTTTAAATTCAATAAATTATTTCAACTGTCTAAACGCGTAAATACATTAATTACACACGACATATTATATATTTATATTACTAATACCTGTTCTAAACCCCATTCAGTAATAATGGCTGATCAAGTAAATCAAGATCCACCGGTTGCTGATCAAGGGCAGCAAGAACAACCACCACAAGAGCAACCACCTCAAGAATAGGAGGAAGATGGTGTTTTATTACCTTATGATCCAAAACACAATATCTGTGCTTATATTGATCAAGATATTGCTGATGTTGATGTGTTCGGAGATATGTTAGCATTCTTAAAACGCTTGGTGATACGTTATGCAATCACTGCTCGACCTAAAGTGTATCTGAATATTATTAGGCAGTTTTGGGATACTGCTGAGGTTGTTGAGGTGGAGAATCACAATAGAGCCACGATTAATCAAACTGTTATTACCATTGATGTGGGAGTGGTTCACCGTGTGCTTCAATTTGGAGATAATGATGACAACCCGAGTGAATTTGACAAGAAGTTGAACAAGGGCTTGTTTACTTGTCTACGATATGGTGGGGGTATTGATGAATCTATGTTGAACAAGAATGGCTTATGTCCACCATACAAATATCTTCTCCATGTCTTAATTCATTGTATGAGTGGTCGTCGTGGTGGTTTTGATCAATGCAGAAGTAGTATACAGTCAGCTTTCGTTGCTCTTATTCTCAACAAGCCGTTTAACTACTCTGAGCTAGTTTACGATCATATGAAAGAACAAGTTCAGCAAACACTTTAAAAGAAGAAATTTTTAATGTATCCTCGCTTCCTACAGCTGATCATTCAAGACTTAATTCCCAATTTAGCTATTGATCAAACTCAGGTGAATGATGTGCTTCCTATGGAACACATGAAAGCTGATATCATTCATAGAATGTTGATTTATAGAAAGGAGAAGCCAGTGGATAAACGAATGATTGGTCATATTGTTAATCCTAATTATGTATGTCCTTCCGAGGATCGCTGGATTCATGATGATTCAGATTCCGAGCAAGAGGAAGGAGAAGGTGGGAACGATGGTGATGATGGAGATGATGGTGGTAATGAAGGTGGAAATGGTGGTAATGGTGACGCAGCTCTTAGAGAGAAACATGCCGCAGTTGAAGCTGCATTAGCTGCCACTATTGCAGCTCAATGAGAAAGAAAGAGAAAAGGCAAGGAAGTGGCAACTGGTGAGTCTTCAAAGAATAGACGTGTTTCAAATGGGGCTGGTGTAATCATCAGTGTGCCACCACCTCGTCAACTAACGCCTCAACGCCCGGTGGTGCCGCTTACAACTAGCACTCCAGAGATGACTTTGACAACGACGATGGTTCCCCATGCGCAATTGGGTATGATTCCTCAATCAGCTTTAACTGAAATACCTTTGCCACTGCTAAAGTGGCTACAGTTCCTCCAACAACGTCTATGAGGCCTCCTCCTTCTAGTGATCTCTCATTCATGAGAATTACAAGGCCTCAAGGTCCAATCCAACCAGTTCATCCATCACTGTACAACATGCCACCGAACCGTCAGATAGATATGTTGTTAAATCTTATTCATCAGTTCGAAAATCAAATGTCTGCCGACCGTCAGAATCAAGAACGTTTATTGGAGAATCAACGACGAATGATGAGTTATATTTCATTCTGTCAAAAAGAGACTAAAGAGCTGCGTGCGATGGTTGAGTCTCAGGGGGTGAAGATAAAGGAACAAGAAGATCTAATCTTGCAGTTGACTTGCAAAGAAGATGCTTTGAAGAAACTCAAGAATGATGATCAAGATCCTGACGAGTCTGGTACCGGTACAAGTGGTGGTGATGATTTGAGTAAACAGATTGTTGCGTATCAAGATTCAACTACTGTGAAGCCTATTGAAATGATTGAAGCCAACACTGTGATATTTGTAGATGGATCGGGGGTGGTTAGAAGTGTGGTGAATAGGGATGAGATAGAAGTTGGTGAGTTTGTTGATAGGTCTCTGACACGGGAGCAGATTTCTATACTTCTTGGGTTAAATGACGAACAATTGACAGTGTTAGAGACTGAGCCAGACATCGAGGTGGTGAATGAGGAAGGTATATCGGATGATCCGTCAATTCAAATGAAAACGGATTTTATTTATGAAGACGAGGATGTTGAGATGGAGGATGTGACTGCTGAGGAGTATCCTGACCTATATCAACACACAAATGTTGATCAGGGTGCTCCAGTGTTTAATGAGAAGATGGTAAAAGAAGCAGAAGATCATCTCGGAAAGACATCTAAGGGTAAACAAGTTGCTGACTTTGTTGACAGAAGATTCGATTCGAAGATTGATCCATCTTCGGCTGACATTCATAGCTGGTTTGCTCATCAAGACAACAGGATTGGTAAGATTATCAATGCACACATGTATGTCGATAAAGAATCACGAGAAGCCATTGCACGCGCCAAAGCTAATCAAAAGACTACCTTTAAGGCCGTGTCAAAAGTACAAGGTGACATTGTTTCTTAGCTTTATGATTCTGAATTAAAGGTATGCATTGTGAAATGGGAGAAGGGCGTCCAGTATTACGAAAGGATGTCTGACTTTTTCTCATTACCGAGATGGGATGTGCGCACTTTGGCGTATCGTCCGTTTATTAATCGGGGCGGGAATAGCCAGGCAAGTTGGCTTCACCAACACCTGCTGTTTGAAGTGAACCACGGGTTCAAATTTTTCAAACCACATATTCCAATTCGCAAGCGCCTAAATGAGATTGACCCAAAGACAGGTTGGAAGAAGTTGGTTCTTAAGGTAAAACCGTCGAAGACTATGAAGCGTGTGCCAGTGAAATTGATGAACCAACACATTAAGGTATCTTTCAACCGCTAGTACTACGAAAACAAAACCGGCGAGGCCATCATTGTGTTGGGAAAGGGTTTGAAGACTGGGTTGATAAAGATTATCGACCCAATGTGGTTGGTTAATTTATTTGAAACAGACAATGACGTGCTACACAGGAAACAGATTCTGATTGAGCGCAATGAAGACTACGACCTGGCTATGCAATTCCAACGTATTGTGCGTGTTTGTCATGAAAATGGAATTCATAGTTGCAGAGAATGGCAGTCCAAGCGCTTCAAGTAACTTAAAGACAAAGAGCTCAAGACGAGGGGGTGTCTGTTAGTGCACGGTTTTGCGTCTTGAGTCTTTGTAATTATCGTTAAAGTATTTGATGTTTAATGTAATAAACTATTAAGTTATTCTCTAGTTCGTTATATGTACTGTCTAGTTCGCTAAAGTTGTTTAGAGAACTAAGCCTTAAGGTTATTCCCTCCTGATTCGTTAGGGGATGTTAACGAATCAGGGGGTGATTCGTTAGTTTATTTCGTTTAAATGTATGTAACGAAGCGAACTCTAGTTCGTTAGGGGATGTTAACGAACTAGGTTCGTCTTCTATTTATATGTGAACTCTTTTCACGTTTAATTTAAGTTTTGGGAGATATTTAACGAAACTCTCTCTCTCGATCTTCATCCTAATATATACATACTGATATTACATAATACACATACAACACTTAATCATACGAAATTATGAGCTAGATCCATATTAAGGTATTAATCTATTATATGCAGATCTGAGATCTGTTATTGTTATTGGATTGATATCCAGGGTTCCAACAGTAGTTTTGTAGGTTTTTGATTTGCTGATATTATCTATTTTATTGTAAGCACTTGTCTATTTCAACGTAATTTTCTTTATGTAATTTATACAATTGTGAGTTTGAATATATACCTTTTTGAAAATACCAATTTTTTGTATAATTTTTGGATATTGATATTCGGACCCTAAAAGTACATATTAGGAACTAGAATGACATGCCATCTGAGGTTAATTTTCAGTCTCTAAAAGATGTACTTTAACAACTAAAATCTAGCGGTACCAAGAACTAATTCTTAGTCTTTATAACACATTATTGGAGACTGATTTGATATGGAATCATGAACCTAGCGAAACATATTGGAGACAGTATAGACATGTTTAGATGATTGATTTTCAATTCCTCAAGGTATACATTAAGAACTGAAATATCATAATATTCTAGACTGATTTGTAGTCCCTTAAGAAACGTATTAAGGACTGACATGACGTGTTACTGGGGCACAATTTAAGGATTGAATATATATGTATCAAAGACTACCTGTTAGTCCCTGTTGGTGCCACACAACGGGGACTGATTTATAGTTAATAAAACTCCTATCTAGGACTAGGCATCTATTACTGGCTAGGGACTGACAAATTAGTCTTCGATAACCATTAGATACTGATTGCAGAGTATTAGAAACTAAATTTTCAGTCCTAGATGCCTATCTTTTTTGTAGTGGCAACAAGTCAGTTTAACCCATAAGTGGATTTTGATATACTTCCTGGGATAGTTAATGATGAATTTGTAGTAATGGAAGTTCGTGCTTCACCAGGTTCGAGTAGTGAGGAAGATAGTGTTGATGAGTGTGAAGATGTGGAGAGTGACTCAAATGATGATAATGATGATCATGATGTTGGAGGAGATGATGTGGTTGTTGAGGAAGATGTAGTAGAAATACAAGCAGATTTTGAGGGGAGATAGTCCATGATGAAGTTATCTCTGAGATTATTCACCAGATTGCAACATTTACACCACCTGTTTCACCACCCCAACCGCAAACCCCTGAACCACATATTCCATCACCACCACACTCACCACCTCATACCTAAACCCATGAGCCATACATTCGATCACCACCACACTCACCACCTCAAACCCAAACCCATGAGCCATACATTCCATCACTACCACATTCACCGCCTCAAACCCAAACCTCAACCTAACATTCCACCAGTACCCAAATGAACCTGAACCTTACATACCAGAACTCATTGTAGCCAACCTAATAAACCAAGCAGACACATCTTACCAATCACCAACACACTCCATAAACATTGCTCATACTGACATTCCTTCATCACCATCCACCCAAAGCGAAACTCCTTTGATTCAAACCAAAAACCCATTACCACATACAAGTTCCCAAATAATTCAAAGCCCATTTCACCAAACTCAACCCCAAAACTAAATTTCTTGATGTGATCCCTTTAATTTAAACCTTTCACCATCTACCATTCCAACCCATGAAATCTTGAAATGAAATTTTAATTTGATTGTTGAAAATTGTGATTTAAGGACTGAAAATTCAGAGTTGAGGTCTAAAAACATAAACTTGGAGAAACAACTGCAAGTGGCCCAACAGAAAATTCAAACCTGCAGTATGAGGTTGAGAAGACCTCAGATGCATCAAAACACGGGGAGAATGTTCATGCTTCTGCTGACAACAACTCTTTTAACATAATTGGTATTGCCTATGCTGAAAGTGAAGATGAGATTAGTGTTGATGAGGAAATAGCTGTTATTGAGGAGGAAAGGGAGGAAGTAGAAGATGTGAGAATGAATGAAGATGATGGTGATGTAACAATTGTTCAAGATGAAACTATAGAAGAAGCTGAGTCTGAAATAAACTCTGATGAAACTGTAATAATGTCTAGTAAAACTATGGAACTTGATCCTTCTCATGATGAATTTGATTAAGTTAGTTCCTTGATTGTGAAAGAGAAAGATGTGGTAGATGAAGAACTGGAATATTTGCATAAGGAAATAGATGAGATGCCACCTACAGTCATCAAAGAGTTTAGATCATTTAAACTCCTTTATAAGGATGATGAGAGAAGGAAGTAGAAGGGAAAGGCAGTTGCTGGAGATGAATGTCAGTTACAACCTTTGAAGAAGAAGATCAATGAATAAAATGATCATATTATATGTACTGATGATTCTTCTATAAAATCCAAAATGTTGCATGATCAAATCTTAAAAGATATGTTTGAAAGGGAGTTTCTGAACTTCATGTTGATTGAAAAAGAACTAGATGAGCAAAGGTTCTTGTTGGAACAAATTGAATAACACAACAAGTTGAGAGAATATGAAGAAGAATTGGATTAAGAGGTTCTTCAAGGACTCTAAAATTAAAACAAGCTGAGGATGCAGAAAAAGCACTAGCTATAACTGATCACAAATTTCAAGAAGAAGAAATTTGTAGAGACAACACTAGCTGATGAACCTATTTCTAAAAATCTTGACAAACAGTTGGTGGTTGACTATGATGCAAAGAAATTACAGGATGAGATGGCCAGATCATCATCTGAAAAGACAATCATTGGTTTATTGAATGAAATAAGATCTGCTGAGAGGGAATGGCCTGTGAACTTGGTCAAATTTTCCAGAAACTGGAAAAGGTATGGTCCAAACATACCTAACTTTGAAGAACCCTTGAAAAAGAAGAGAATTGAGAAATAGAAAGTGCAGGAAGAAAAAGAAAAGGAAAAATCAAATGAAGAGCCAATTGATCGTGTACCACTATAGGTGGTAAAATAAGAGAATTATGAACACAATGAACAGATAAACCTCAATGAACCACAAATTGGTGCATTGGAGGATATATTAGATATGGAAGATGATGAAGAAGGAGAGGAGATCAAAGATTAAGAGGATGAACCTACTTCACCTCAAATTAATCTATCTAACATACACATTGAAAACATTGAAGCAAGGATGGAGAATCTGAAAACACAAGATCCTAGAATTGTAAGCTTGATGGGTCATGGTTTTAAATATGAAGATATCAAAGAACTTTCTGACAAAGATCTTGATTATTTGTTTGAAAAGAAGAGAGATGGGATAAGAAAGAAAAGAGAACACAAAAGAAAATTGTTGAATCAATACCTATCTCACTTAAAACAAAGAAATTATGCTGATGAACAATTAAGCAAGATGAGCTTTGAAGATATTGAAGATTTGTGCAAAGCCTTGAAAGAAAAAAGAAGAAGAAGATGAAAAGAGAAGAAATGAAAAAGAGCCAAGGATGAATTAAAAAAGAAAATCCAGTATACTTAGAAAATATCAAGGAAAAATTGGATTCTTAGTAGAACATGGTTTTGGCTTTGACATTGTTGAATCAATGAGTAAGAAAGAAACGGAGGAGAAATTCAAAGTGCTGACAAATAAAATTTAAGGATGATGAAAAGATTATTGTTGAACACAAGAAACAAAGAAAACTGAAGGAGAAGGAGGAGGAAAGACAAAGAAAAATACTGGCAGACAGAGCTAGAGCAAGAATTACTAAAGAAAAGAGAGCTGCTCTATCCAAGGACCAAGAGAAAATACTTGATAGATTAATGGAAGTCAAAGGTGTGTTGGGAGATATAAGTATGCTGACTAATGCTCAAAAGAAAGAGCTATATAAGTCAGAGTTGGCAAAGTACAGTGAGGAGTTAAAAAATCAGTAGGCAAGTGAAGAACCAGTTGCATCTTCCTCCTTAGTTCCTGAAGTCACGAAGGAGCCAACTGAAACTGAGAAGAAATTAAACTTGAAGCCCTAGGAAGACAGAGAAAACATAGATATTTTGAGGAAAGTGATGCTAAAGAAGGGTATGCCTGCAGGAGTGTTTGATAACTTGGAAAGATCACAACTGAAGGAATTATTTGAGAAAGAATGGGTATATTTTGATGAAGTGGAAGATGAAAGGAAAAGACTAAGACTAGGCCGCCCAGTCCCAAGAGGCATGTTGTTGAAAGACCATAATCACCACCAAAGGACAAATGAACAGGGAAACCATGGAAATGAAAAATATTTTGTCCAGTGAAGGTGTCAACTACTTGTCAGATATAATGATGAAGAAAGCTGATATAATTAAAATCTTTCAAGCTGGACACGTAAGAAGGCCCCAACAACAAAGACATCACTCATCAAGGGCTTCAACATCCATAGTTCCAATCCCTACTACTAAGTCAATCTTTCAAAGAGAACACAGACCCCAATAAAATGTGGATCTACCAAAGAATCTATACTATGATTCAAGGACCAAGACCTTAAAGATGATAATGAAAAGTGGTATTCTCAGAACCATTATATTCAGGGATGATTTCAGGGAGCTCAGCTAAGAACCGCTTGAAGAGCTAGCAGGTCTACGTCTCTTTCACTATCAACAAATGGATAGATTTGCTTGTCAATGAAGGAATGATCTATCTAATTAAATACCTGAAAGATCAAGCAAGGGCAGGATTTCCTTTATTGAATAAGAAGAGAAAACTAGAGTACACTGAAGCTGAGAAGAAGAACAGGCAGAGGAGAATAAGTGACATCAGAATGACAAAATTATCCTTTGGCAAGTCCAAGAAAATCACTGATCCTTATGCCAATATGAAATAGTGTATCAATATGAGAAGAAAAATGAGCAGGCCTAACTCAAGGTGCATAGAAATGGAAAAATAGTTGAAATTCACTTTGAGAATAAGACCAACAGCTTTATCTTGAGAAACTCTGAAGGCCTTTCCCTGGTAATTATACAAGAAGAAACTAACCTTGAGTATCTCCATGTGGATGATCTACATGATATCTTAAGATGGAACATTCCTGATGAATATCCATTCCATATGGAGATCTCAATCTTTCAACAAAAGGCTGCAACAGTGAGGCTGGAAAGAAGAACAAAAGAAAAGAGAAGCTCAACGAGCTGATTGATTTTTGTTTATGTATTTTGTTTTGTAATGTCCTAGTGACAAAATTCTTAGTATGTAATATTTTTCTTTTTAAGTAATATAAATTACTGCTTTTAAGAAATTGATGTGTATTTTAGACAAGTGTATGTAATTTGGAGGTATTTTGATGCATCTAAGTTTGTTCAAATTTAGGGGGAGATTGTTGGGATAAAAATGATCAAGGAAGATTAGAATCTTCTCAACCTCCTCGAGAAATATGCTAAGTAATAAATACGAGCAAACTAGGCACTTCGAGCAAACATAATACTTATTCAAACAAGATATCTTACATCGAGAAATGTTATATTCTGGCATTCTTCTAAGTGTTTAGTTCGAGAAAACTAAACTTCATCAAACAAGGTTGTTGTTCAGTCAAGCAAGGTTTGTTTCAGAGCAACCTCTTGACTTAACCAAGCTTAAACCAAATAATTTGGTGGGTTGAGCAAGGTTTTAATAAGAGTGATCTCAAGCACACTTGTAGGAAGTTAATGGAATTATACTAAGGAGTTCTATGAGCAAGGTTCAACCTCGAGCAAGCTACAAAACTACCAGCACACATAGTTTGCTAGAATAAGTTATTAACAAAAGGTTGAAGAGATCAAGGAGAACAAGTTTGCTCGTAGGATATTATCGAGAAAAGTTTGATTATATCATAAAGATTGAAGTCTACTTGAAAAATATTTTCCAAGGATAATATTCTAAGTAAAAGTTTGCTCGGAGAACTGTTCCAACACACTTATGGATTACAAGGTCTGCTCGATAAAGACAAAAGTTTACTCGAAGACCTATTTGACACTTACAATAATTTTGAATAAGTCTGAATATGTTTTAACAATCATTAGGGTTTCTACAAGATGTCCGGTGTGCCTATTTAAGGAAACATTAGGTCACATTTATGACATGGGTGAATTACGACTGGTTAGACACTTTCTTAGCATACATGATACCTTTGTACAGAAAGTAGCCTCACCTAACATTCTACCTAGAAACCCTAAAGTTATTCCTTGTATTATTGATTAACATCAACGGAAATCTTTTGAGTCACTTATGTGTTTGTCATCTTTTTGTTATTTTAGCAATATCTTGATTACTATTGATTCCGCCTTTAGTTTGGGTTTTTCACGTCGGGTTAGTTCAGGTTCAGGTACGGGTTTTCACGGGTAGAGTTTTGAGTTTCGGGTAAAAGTGACACCCCTACGCTTACGCTGAATAATCAATGATGAACTAATACAATAACAATCTACGATTGAAATGGTGAGCCGATAACAATAGTTCATTGAGTCAATAACCATAGCATAGTCCAATACAATATTTACATTACCCCTAGACTATACACCAATAAGTGAGATAGGTATGTGGACACACACATACCAACTTCATGACAATAACAGAACAACAATTATTCCAGGGTTGATCCATATGCTTCTCAACAGCCAATATGTATTAAGTGCTACTCTTTGTACACGATAACAATAGAGACGTCGTGGCCTTTCTTGTCATCACGGATGTTGCACACAATCAGTTCAACAATGATATCCATGTCTGACGGATATGCTCAGGTATAGAGGTCAATGATATGTTTACGTCAAAGTTAATAGAACAACATTACACTAAATTTGGATAACGTTTAATAAATATCACAATAAACAATATAGATCACATAACATAATCAACAAAAAAGTAAAGCAAATAGCAAACATAAAAAAGTATACATATTGAAAAAGGAAAACCACATGCATCTACAGCACATAACATACACGACTCGTGTTCATTATTGAATCAGATTCATTATACATCTTCAAGACTTCATAGGATGGTTTTCCTTTATTCATGGTTCAAGCACCAACAACAACATAAAAACATTTAAATAGGTTAATGAAATAATTATAACATTAAACGGGCGACGGTGACGTTAAGTGGCAAGTTCCATCACTTAAACGTGTTGATTGAGGTTTGCACGAGCACATTATCTTATGAAAGCACATAACTAACGTGTGCATCATCTTCCTGAGTATCCCGTAGAAATCGTTAATCATTTTCATGTAGTCGGACATGTATGAGTACATGAATACGATAACCGGGAAGAAAGTAACACCTATAATGTCATGTCTGACCATGTTCCTTCATTACTGATAGTTAAAATAAGTGTGGCTGCAAAAGATACCAACATCATTGCCACAGAGATGATCAACATGATAAGTCCTGTAAGTTGTTTTTGAAAAAGATTTGACGAGAAATCCCTAAACTGAAATGGTGATGTGACAATATTGATTAAAATGATGACTGATGTTAGTGCTGTTGAGAGTGAAATCGCATCGGCTAAGGTGAAGAGGAGAAACATGGCTTTTTCCTCAAGAACAGGATGGCCATTATCATCTAGACCTCCTGGTATCATGTAAGCTGAAGTAAACGCTACTGTTGCGATTAGCACAGCAACAATGGAGCAGTTTTTCGCATTTTCGAAAATCCAGTTCTTTTATTCCAAGCGAAGTGGATCATTTGTTTCAAAAAACACCTCAGAGGGGGTCTTTTCATTGGCATTTCGGGTATACTTGTCTAAGGTTCTAGTTAGCTTCTCCATCTTCTACATAAACAAATCAAACAAATTAATGAAAATTTAAAAAATAAACCATGTCTAAATCAAACTACAACAGTAATTTATATATCGATTTTGTTATATGCGTTATATTATCAAGAATTTGGTTTTTAAAGGTGTTTATGTGAACATTCATAGATTTGAAAGGAGTGAAATTAACAAACAATCATTTGATGAATAATTTATTCGGTGTTCTAAATAACTGTACTAGGGATGGTTTGCATTCAAACTAGTTTGAGACCGGTATACTACACTACTAAACGTGAAATTCATTACAATACAACACTAAATTTAAAAATTGATACGCAATATGTATTTTCCATTGATTAAATTAGATATTCAAAAACTTGAGGATACATAATATAGTAGATACAGATACTTACTTCATAAAGACGTTAATCCTTTTGCAGTTCTTTAGCAGGATGCGTTACATCCTCCTTTAGGTCATCTACTTTCTGACCAACCATGTGCAACAAAGTGTTATAATTCTTATCAAGCTTTCCAGATAATCTTTCCATTGCATAATCCATTTTTTCCATAATTTCAATGATTTCATAATGTCTATGCAATATTGCCAAATGTAAAATGTTGCGTCCATCTTTATCGACATGGTCTACCACCTGAGGACGCCTTTTCAGTATTAGTTCAACAATATCGGTCGAGTTATTTTTTGTTTCTAGTAACAATGGAGTATCAGCTTTACGATCATTAGCTTCCGGCGCTGTTGTAATCTTTTTTTCGTGTTTAGAACCAAGATTATCCACCAATGACTCTGTCTTTTTCCATGAATTGTCTTCTTCTATCAGTAAAGCAGCGATTTTCTGTGCCCATTCACATTCTATTTTTCTTTCTTCAATCCTTGACCCAAGAGAACATGTTGTGTTCAGATTCAAAATCTGTGTCAATCACTACAAAACAAGCTGTTTCAATGATGGCATGGACTTTAATGTAATGATACTCAAGTCAAGTAAGGCTTTGGTCATATCTACACATATATTTTAGGAAAATTGGATTTTAATAATCCCAACTTTACGCAGTTGGCCGATAATAATCCCAGCTTTGAATATAGTTGTCACTGTACCAACTTTCACACTATTTGCTTTCATTGGACCTCTGTTAAAAAAAACTTAACGGCGTTAAGTTTTTTTCAAATTTCAAACTAATATGTAGGGCTTTTGATCGGTATGAGTATACGATTCGATTGATGTAAAAGTTATCTCCAAACAGTGGTCCAAACGACTAAAGGATGCTTCATTTCCGGTGTTAAAACTATTAATTAACAAAAATCAAGCTGTTTGAAGCGTTGTTTCGAGTTAAGTTTTACATCAATCGATTCGTATACTCATTCCGATCAAAAGCCCTAAAATATTAGTTTGAAATTTGAAAAAAACTTAACGCCGTTAAGTTTTTTTTATCGGATGTCCAATGAAAACAAATAGTGTGAAAGCTGGGACAAGTGACAGCTATATTCAAAGTTGGGATTATTATCGGCCAACTGCGTAAAGTTGGGATTATTAAATCCAATTTTCCTATATTTTAAAGCTTACCAATTAATTGTTGTAAACCGTACTCTACGGTACGGTTGCTTTGTGCTAGCGGTGTATAATTAGTATATTATTATAATGTATTTAATTGTTTAGTAATTATTATATTTTTAATTAATTAACCGAATGTACACGGAAGCCAAGTTAAGAAAAACCAGTTTTTTTCTTTATTTTAAATTGTGACTTTTCTTTTGTGTTAGGTCACTGTATTCTCTAATTTGGAGAGCCATGTTGCCCCTATTTTTGTGAGACAATGTTTTCTTAACTGGATTTACATTGACTTCAGAGTTTGGCTCAGTTATTCCCCTGAGAAAACCATACCACCGGCCACCAGTTTACAGTCGTTGTGTTATCATAAGAGTAGAACTCTCTAAAACCTGATGGACTCAGGATTTGAACTGACAACCTCACAAAGTCTAGCTCAAATTCTTCATTGCTAATATTTACCCAAAGTGTCACCAGTGAGGATCGAACTTGGGTCTCTATTGGAGAACCCAAATATCCTATCACTAGGAAACAAGTGGGGATACCCTACTATCTCCAATATATTGTGTTTTTAAGTGCCATATGGCACTTGGCTTCACAAAAATACTTTGCGAGTGTTTGTTTTTCACAAAAGATCTTTCAGATCTCTTTTATCTGCTCCACGCAGACCACGCGCAGAGATTTAAGTCTGCAGTGTGTTTGTTTTTCTGAATACATTTCATTTAAAAAGGTCTGCGTGACCTCTTTCTGATGCAGACATGGACCATGGTTTTCTAAACTCTTCTAAACTTATTATTTCCATCAGATATCAAAAAACCCTAGCAAACAAATCACCTCTCCTCTCTTCTCCTTACCACTCCATACCGCACCTTAAACTTCTTTCCATGCCGCCTTCGACCGCCCAACACGTCGCCACCTGTCCACCCTATGCCGCTGCCTTAATTCTGGCCAATTTTGGAACAATTTCCGGCCAAATTCCTAATCTCTGGCGATTAGGGTCAATTTCTGACTTACAGGGTATTTGTGATGAAATCTGGAAATATGGATGATACTTCTAAGACTATATCGATTAGAGTTTGAGAGATCTGTGCAACTATGATTAAATTAGGGTTTCATATCAATGAAAAGAGGTGACTACAAATGTGAAGTATGAAGTTATTAAATTTATTTATTTACATCTCCTGATGATTATTTACTCCAAAATTTTCTATTTTGTTTGTTTTCATTTCTTTTTAAGGTTTATTTCTTGTACAAAAGCTTGGTTAAACATGTTAATCTTGGATTATGTATTTTGATATTGTTAGTATTTTTAATTATGGATAATTTATATGTTTTTGGTATAAAATTTGGATTTATGTATTTTTAATTGTTATTGGATATTTTGTAGTTTTGGTATAAAGATATATTCTGAAATTTTGGCAGTCTGTAGACGTTAAAAAACAAACAGTCTTCTTCTTGCAGAATGCAGAGGTTTGGTTCACCTCTTCTGTTACAGATGTATGCAAATGTGGTCCGCAAACTGTAAATATTTTACCTCTGAAAAAAGAAAAGGCACCATAATCTCTTCTTTATTCTCTCTCATCTCTCTTTCCACTAACCTCACCTATTCAATCTTGATGCATTTTTCACCAAGAATCTTACTCTACCATCTCTTCTTCACACCATATCATTCCTAGTCCAGATCACCTCTTTGTTTTCAAAACACCTCTGGAATCTTAAATGTCATTATAATCTATAAACTTTATAAGTACGAGCTTTCCAATGTGGTGAAGTTTTCTCTTTATTATTATTTATTTTCTACATGATGCATAGAATTTGTGGATGTTATTCATGTTAAATTTCTATCTTTTGGCTTTTTGGTTCAGGTTTTTCAATTTCTATAATATTAAATGCATAATTAAAAACCTGACCTTAATCACTTGCGATTTTTTCGATTTGGGTTATTTTGGGTTATGTTAATCAGGTTTCGAACATCTAATAAAAAAGACCATAAAAATCTATAATGCTAAAGTTAAAGTAAAATATTCATCATAAAGCATAACATAAACAACCAAATAATATAATTCAAAGTATCAAAATGTAAAATAGTAATTTTTTATATTTGGTTTAGTAAAAGGAATAAAATGTTTGCCTGCAATCAATTCCGTAAAAATTGTTTATATCGATACAGAAGACAACTAGGCAACAAATTGTTCCGCTAGCCTTTTTTAATAGCCATGCACTTGGAAAGTAGTAATGTATCTTTGTAGATACACTGAGTGAGTTTTTTCATCAAAGTATCAATTCAATGGCGGATCAAAATTTTTTTTCAGTGGGTTCATAGTTTTAGATGCTCTAATTTTATTATGACTGGACATAAAAATTTTCAGGTCGGTTCAACGGTTCGAGTCGGTAAGGTTCATCACATAATATAAAGGTATACAATAACAAAAACAAATAGCGTCACTAGAAATCTAAAAACACATAATATAAATTTGATTCTTTTCAAACTAAAAAACTACCTATGGTCTGACCAGATACTCTAATGATTCAAATCGAAACCAAAATTATATTATATCTAAAGGAATAAAATGTGAAATACAGAAAATTGATAGATGAAAAATGGAAGTGATAAAGAAGAAATGGGTTCTAGCTTTCTCTTTATGTCTTTAGGGAATTATATCTATGACTTAATGGATTAGACAAAAAAGAAGAAATGGGTTCTAGATTTTTCTTTATGTCTTTAGGGAATTATATCTATGACTTAATGGATTAGACAAAAAATAACACAAGGAAAAAATATTACATGCATGAGGGGTTTTGAACCTGGGTTGTCTCACTATAGGGAGTAAAAGGCTTTACCACTAGACCACAACTCCTTTTTTTAATGGATTCAATTACCATTTTATATTCGGTTCACTTCAATATTTTATATAGGCATTCTACTTAAAAATTGAAACTCAGTGGTTTCCCGTGAACCCGCAACTTACATACTAGATCCGCCCTTGATGTATAATGGATATTGACTTCATGATGTAGGTGTTTTTAAAGAAAACTTGGATTTAGATGGTAACAAAATAAGAAGATATGTGATAACAATTTAACAAATTGGATGATAAAGAATTGCTAAAGCAACAGTATTTTCAAGGCGGGATTAGAAGCATGTGTTGGGTTCTTTTTTAAGTGGAATGTGAACTGAATCGCTATACCTAATATCGGGTTCTTGGAACAAAACTTTATTCAGTTTTTTTAGTTGACAGGGACCCAAAATTTATACCCAATAACTGAACGAATTACTATGGTTCGGTTTCGGATTTTCTAAGGTTCGGGTTAAGGTTTTGGGTATTTGGTTACCGGTAAAGGCTATGCACATTTTGTTGATCAGTTCTTCATGTAAGTAATAATTAACATGAATAAAAATAAACCTATGAACCTGTTACAGCATGGAGAGTAGTAACCGCAACAGAGTAGGATGAAGTCGACATGTTTGTCATCTTGATCGAGTTCCCATTTAGGATGTATAGTTAAGGATGGTGTTAGGGTTCTTGAGAGGAACCCGGTTTAGGAGAGAGGAGACACAAAAAATTGTTACGTGCTAGATTAGGTTATGATGTTAATATTTATCTCTCTTTATATACACCCAATGGAAAACCCTTTATTAGTTAATTATAGGTAATATGGTCCATCAACAATTACCAAACTAATATATAATAAGGTATAGTTAATATTTTGATATATTATAATATAAATGATTATAATGGCCATATATAAATATATATAATTATATATTTAATCTTACATTCTCCCACTTGGCCAATTAATAATTTATTATGAGTATTAGATCAGCTTGATCAGGAGTTAATACTCATTTTAGCTTTAAACTTAAACTGGAGCAGAGAAATACAGTCATTGAATTGAACGTCAGCTCAACACCCCCATTAATTATATTGCAATCCTTATTTAAAACCTAAGTAGTTATGATCAAAATTATCAAGTAAGCCCTTCAGAACGTTTGATTTGAATATTAATTCGTACATATGTCATTATGCATGCAGAACATATTAAGAGACGTACAAAATCAAAACTGATAAGGAAATTTAATAATTAATCATTCATATTATGATATGCAGTTGCACATAGTCATCAATAATCCGTCATTATTATAACCGCTTTCATAATATTTATGGGTGAGACTTTTAGTTATCGAATCCTTAAGCATATCATGAATGTATTCGATACGAAAATTTAAATTCCTCAATTCGTTCATAAAAGAATAATTAGTTTCATATCGAAATTTAATGCAGCACCTCTCGAACTATTACTGTTTAAGAAAACATGGTAGCTGACTTTATCACTATTAGTCTTTAATATATAATTTATATGGAATTTAATAAAACTTATGAGTCCACTGATAAATTTCAACAACATTTTTTGTTAGTTGCGTGTGATAAATCAACATATTATGTCATTATAACTTAGATTATTGTTATTAGTTCATTTCATTATGACTCCTCCATGAGATAGATTTATCTTCTGACATAAGAATATATCTCGAAAATTACATTATGTTATCTTTGAATATAACAAGGTTTAGAGTAATCTACCGGTTTAAATTCTCACTTTTTCTTTTAAATTATAGTCATTCGTTTCTTTTAAAGATTTTTTAATGCTCTTTTAGATGCTTCACACTAATCTAGACATATCTAGTGTGTTGCAGTTTTGAGTAATATCTGAACGAGTATAGACTTGAACTTATATAAGGCTTCTACTTAATGAAGCATAAAAAATAATATGTGTGTTCATATTATCCTTTAAAGTAGAGAAGTATTGTTTGTTACATGTGTAAGGAATATATTTGAGATCTATAATATCAAAGTGTGTGAATAATGCTTTGACTTATGTAACATATACTTGTCAGAATAATGTCATCTATATAAGGACAATTTTGTTTTTAGTTGCTCCTACTCATCTTGAGGTAGGTACATTAATCCACTTGTTTTTAATGAAAATAAAATTGTATAAAGATTTCATCACATTTAATGTTTGCATTAACCCATATATGGATTTTATTGACTTATAGACTGTATGTTCTTTAACCTTTAGTTTATAACTTTTAGGTTGTTTTATGAACATATATATATGTAAGCCAATTGTTATGGAAAGTTGTTTTAATGTTCATCTGATGTATCTCTTAACTATTATAAGCTACTAGAACAGTAATGTTCCTTAAACAAATCTTTTGTTAAATCGGTAAGAAGATTCTTTGATGATTTATTCCGTCTTGAATATAACCTTTAACAATCAATCGTGCCTCTTAATGTCTTAACCTTTTTTTATTGGGATTTAGTTTAGTTATGAACACTCTTAGGTGATTCAACCAAATCTCAAATGTTATTCACTATAGGAGTGCAAGGCCGTATACACCATTCTCTCAACTTATGGAGTCAATTTTGCTAATAATAGTTTTATTCCATTCAGAAGATTGATTGATTTAATGGTTTAATTAGAATGGGTATGGTCATTAAACTTTCCAACATCCATTTCAACTTTAGTTAGGGAGGTTACATAATCATCAATGTCAGTAGGTTTTAAAACCTAGATGGCCTCCTAAGTTGATTACTAGGAAATTTTAAAAATCTCGGTTTTATGGATTAGCTCTTAGTTAGGTTGCTATCATTTTCAATATTCTAAGTGTGTAAGAGTTGGTGCAGAATGGTGTACAAGAGGTGTAACTGGAGTTAAATTTGGAGTAAAATTTAATGACTCTCTTCCCCCCGCCTCCTGTACTTATGAGTGTTATAGTTGATACTTAAGGCAACAAATTGTAATAATATAAAATTTTAGTATGTAATGCATTAGAAAAGTGTACTTATTTCCATGTGTGAGCCCTTAACTTTATGGGTTATGGTATTGTACATTATGATGTATTCAGTAATGCCATTTAACCATATAATTAGAACTTTTAAGGAGTGCATGAATCTTAGGAGTTATTTTGATTAGTCTTAGGAAAAACTATATCTAGAATAACTCTAGTGATAGAATTTATATATATAAGTTCTTGATTATCATTATCGTAAGAGACATTATGATTGACTCATTCTAGTTGTTATGCTCCAGTTTTTAATGGAATGATTGTTTTTAGAAAGAGCAGTAGGATAGTCATATCATGTCCAAAAGGATAATTAAAACTGAGAATAGCTAAATATTATTGAAACTCTTTATGATGTAAAACTTATATTATGCTTTAATATTAGAGTGGATGATTTGAATGAGATAGTTATTTATAAAAGAAAATTATAGTGAGTAATTTTATGGGATATTAAGATAATACATATTAAAAATTTTAATCATTAGATTAATGAAGGATTCATTAATGTGAGGATCATTATATTTTATTAAAGATGTGATATGTCTATTATTAACATCAAACTAATAGACTATAATTAAAAGTTCTACCTAAACAAAAAAATAAATCTCATTTGGGCAGAAGTAAAATTTATTTAAGTATGTGTGCAAAACAATTGTAACACATCACCTTTGGGCAGAAATGAGACAACTATTTTAATTATGCACAAGCTAGTTTTGCTAGATAAAAATGTAACACATCACCTTTGAGCAGAAGTGAAACATTTGTATCATGTTAGGCAAAACTAACAAAAGCTTTTAGTTAGACTTGAATGAAAGGTTGATGTAGCACATCACCTTTGGACAGAAGTGATACATTAAAAAATTCATTCAAGTTAAGCCTTTTATGTTTTGTAAAAAATTATAATATTTAAGGCTTACAAAACATTTAATTAGTTAATAGCAATAAATTGTTTAGAGTAAGGATTTTTAAGTTTCCGATAAAACCTTATTTTTCGGAATTAGTTCTCGAGAATTTTGGGTTCCCGAGAATGGCCAGTTTCCAGAGTTTAGCCGGTTTTTTGGTATTTGGGTGTTCACGGGATTTTATGGAGTTTTTAGAAAAAATGTTGATTCCGGTGTTAGTGAGTTTTCGGGTTTATGAGTTATGAACCCAAACCATTTTTGAAACTTATAAACTCTTAGAACACATAAGTTATTTTAAGTCCATAATACATGATTTTTAAGTAACCCGTGAACCCTTAAACTGGTTTAAGCCCTTAACCCATGATATTTTTAAACTAAATTAATAATGATAAGATTTGGTTCAAATCTTTTAATGGTTAACAATTATATTTATTTCCTATTTTAGGGAGATTCAAATCTTTTAAGAAAATATTAAAACTTCTAAGTTATCCAAGATTTGAAAAAATATATCCCTAAATAATCATTAACAAATTTTAATCTAGATTTTGAACCAACATATGTATAATTTTTGATAATAATGATGAACACGAAGAACATCATCGAAAATTTTAACAATTAAAATACAAAAAACCTGGAATCGAAATCTTTAAACATCAATTTAACATATTTCGAAAATATTAGGGTTTACTATATATTTAATCTTACACATCTCTCTCTGTTACATAAAACTTGTGTTTTACCCGACGTATTGCACCGGGCAAGTCGGATCTATTTATATACTCATGTTATGGCGGAGCACTAATGTAGGTTTGGTTGGTACGGGTTAAGTTCATTGAGACATAGACACTAAATTAAAAGAAAAAATTGTCAACGTAGTAAACAGTAGCGACACTCTTATTAATTATGATAAAAAAAGCCAACTTATTAAGATGTCGTAACCGCAACAACAATGACTTTCCCACACTCGTAGAGGTGAGTCAACACAAATTGGGTCATATTGGCTACGTTTGTTAAGGTACCAAAACTAAACCTAATAAATAAATTCATCAAATTAATATATTTAAAATTAAAAAACCCTAAAAAAGTAGCACCACTCGTACAACCTATTATAGAATAAAATAACCTATTTAAAACAATGTTATTATGTCGGTAAAACCCAGACATTGGTATAAACGAGCGTTATAGTAGTCATTCAATCCGTGTACGTCTTATATCAGTTGTATTCATAATGATACCATAATTAAACCCAAAAAATAAATTCGTCCAAATAACATATAAAAACACTAACATTTAAGAAAAATAAAATATTTAAAACGATGTTTATTCAGTTGGTAAAACCCTGACGGGTAAATCTGAGCGTCACGACGGCTAGTCGACATTAATTCGGTCAATATCGTTACGTTCGTTACGGTATAAACAAATTTGGTAAAACCCAAGCGTTAATAAATAAATTCGTAAACTTAACGTTTAAAAAATATTAACATAGAAACAAATAAAAAACTTTAAAACGACGTTTATTTGGTCTGTAAAACACGAGAAATGTCGGTCCTAGCGTTGAGGCGGTGTTTGGTAAAACCCGAGCATTGTCGGTCCCGAGAGTTGCGAAGGTGAGTCAACGCGAATTCCGTTGGTTCCGGTTACGTTCATTAAGATAGCATGTAAACAACGTTAGTAAAATCTAAAAAAATCGTTGAATTAATATAAAAGAAAAGATTAACATATAAAAATTAAATATTTAAAACAGCGTTTATTCGGTCGACAAGATCAAGGCATGGGTAAAAATCGAGCGCTGTCAGTCCCGTGCGTTGCAGCGGTGAGTCAATAAAACCCGGAAATTGATAAACTTGAGCGTTGTCGGTCCCGGGCATTGTAGCGGTGTGAATCGATGTGAATTTGGTCGTTTTCGGTATGTTTGTTATGGTACCGGAACTAAAATAAAAAGGTCGGCAAACCCAAGCGTTGTCGGTTCGGTAGTTACAACGTTCAATCAGTAAAACCCGAGCAATATCGGTCTCGGGGGTTGCGACGGTGAGTCGACGAGAATTTAGTTGGTTTGATTATATTCATTACGGTACCAATTATATATATATATATATATATATATATATATATATATATATATATATATATATATATATATATATAAACGAGAATTTAGTTGCACCAGATTTGTTTTATTTTTAAATAGAGGAATCTCATGCATTTTACCTGAATTCACGGGTATGGGTCACATCAAACCCATATATTTCTTAAACGGGTTATAACATCTCATTAAATTAAAAACTAATCTCACCAAATATTTAATATAAAAATCCTATAAAGTAGGGGTATACTAAAAATTAATACATAATTTATTTAATAAAATATATATAATATTTATATCTAAAAAACCAAGTTATAGTAAAAAAAAATAAACGGGTCTTGGGTCTCATCAGACACATATAGCTTTTAAATCAGGTTATAACATCTCATTAATTTGTGAAACAATTTATCATCAAATCATAAGTATATTATTAACTTTCATATAATAAAAAATAAAAATTTATAATATAAATAAATATTAGAAAAAATGTAATATAAAACAACCCCTTAATACGAGGATAAAAACTAATATATATATATATATATATATATATATATATATATATATATGTTGATCAGTTCTTCATGTAAGCAATAGAAAACATAATAAATATTAAACCTATGAACCTGTTACAGCATAGAGAGTAGTAATCGCAACAGAAATAGATGTAGACGACATGGTTGTCAGCTTGGTCGAGTTCCCCTTTAGGATGTATAGTTAAGGATGGTGTTAGGATTCTTAAGAGGAACCCGGTTTAGGAGAGAGAAGGCACACAAAATTGTATGTGTGTGAGAATTAGGTTATGATGTTACTATTCAATATATATATATATATATATATACACACACCCAAGGGGAAACCCTTTATTAGTTAATTATAGGTAATATGGTCCATCAACAATTACCAAACTAATATATAATAAGGTATAGTTAATATTTTGATCTATTATAATATAAATGATTATAATTTCCATATATAAATATATGTTATTATATATTTTTTCTTACATTCTCCCACTTGGCCGAGTAATCATTTATTAAGAGTATTAGATAAGCCTGATCAGGAGTTAACACTCATTTTAGTTTTAAACTAAAACTGGAGCAGAGAAATACAGTATTTGAATTGAACATCAGCTCAAGACCCCCATTAATCATATTGCAGTCCTTATTTAAAACCTAAGTAGTTATGATCAAAATTTCAAATAAGCCCTTCAGAACGTTTGATTTGTATTATAATTTGTCTATATGTTATTATGCATGCAAAACATATTAAGAGACATACAAAATCAAAACTGAGGAAAATTATAATTAGTCATTCATAGTACGGTATGCAATTATACATAGTCATTAGTAATCCCGTCTTAATAATTAAGCGCTTACATAAGACTTATGGGTGATAGACTTTTAGTTAACAGATCCTTAAGCATATCATGAATGTATTCAATACAAAACTTAGATTCCTCAATTCATTTATAAACGAATAATTAGTTTCATATCGAAATTTAATGCAACACCTCTCGAACTGTTACTGTAACATAAAACATGGTAGCTAAATTATCACAGTAATTCTTCAATATATAATTTATATGGAGTTAATAAACTTATGAGTCCACTGATAAATTTTCAACAACATTTATTGCTAATTGCATTGTGATTAATCAACACATTATGTCATTATAACTTAGTTGTTGTTATCAGTTCATTATGACTCCTCAATGAGATAGATTTATCTACTGCCATAAAAATATATCACGAAAATTACATTTTCTTATCTCTGAATATGACAAAGTTTAGAGTAATCTAATGGTTTGAATTCTCACTTCTTCTTTTAAATTATAGTCTTTCATTTCTTTTAAAGATATCTTAGTACTCTTTTAGATGTTTCACATTAATCTAGCCATATCTAGTGTGTTGCAGTTATGAGTAATATCTGAAAGAGTATAGACTTGAACATACATAAGGCTTCTACTTAATAAAGCATAAAGAAATAATATAAATGATCCTATTATCCTCTAAAGTAGAGCAATATTGTTTGTTACATGTGTAAGAAATATCTCTGAGATCTATAATATTAAAGTGTGTGAACAATGCTTTGACATATGTAACATATACTTGTCAGAAGAATGTCATCTATATAAGGACAAGTTTGTTTTTAGTTGCTCCCACTCATCTTAAGGTAGGTACAATAATCCACTTGGATTTTGATGAAAAATAATTGAATAAAGATTTCTTCACATTTTGATGTTTGCATTAACCCATATATGGATTTTATTGACTTATAGACTAAATGTTCTTTGACCTTCAGTTTAAAACTTTTAGGTTGTTTTATGAACATATAAATATGTAAGTCGATTGTTAGGGAAAGTTGTTTTAATGTTCATCTAATGTAGTTCTTAACTATTATAAGCTACTAGAAAAATAATGATCCTTAAAGAAATCTTTTGTAATATAGGTAAGAATATTATTTGATAATTGGTTTATCCTTGAATATAACCTTTTACAATCAATCGTGCTTCTCACTGACTTAACGTTTCGTATTGGAATTTAGTTTAGTTATGAACACTCTTAGGTGATTCAACCAAATCTCAAAACGTTAGCCTGACTTATGGAGTCAATTATGGTTGATGCTAATGGTTTAATTATAAAGGGTAGGATCATTAAACTTTCCAACATCCATTTCAACTTTAGTTAGGGAGGTTACATAATCATCAATTTTAGTAGGTTTTAAAAGCTAGATGGCCTCCTGAGTTGATTATTGGGTAATTTTAAAAGTCTCAGTTTTATGGATTAGGTCTTAGTTAGGTTGCTATCATTTTCAGGATTCAAGTGTGTAAAAGTTGTCACAGTATGGTGTACAAGACGTGTAATTGGAGTAAAATTTAATAACTTTCTTCCCCCCGCCTCTTGTACTTCTAACAAGTCATTATAAAGACTTTTACTGCTCCCACTGACCTTAGAAACCTTTAGAAAATTTACATGTTTATGGTCAATATTTAAAGACCAATAAATTCTAATAGAGAAACAAGTTAATAATATAAGTTGTTGTAGTTTTTCTTGGTGAGGATTAGTCTAGTAAGAAATCTGAATATGCCTATGTTTACGCAACAATGAAACTTTCGTAAGAGTAGTAGTAAATTCTAAAGAGTACAAGAGGTGTAATTGAGATAATATCAAGTTTTCACTCGCCCACCTCTTGCAAATCTTGTAAGTTATGATGGAGACACTTAAGGCTCCCACCGATCTTTAATATCTTTAGTAAAAATACAAGAAAAGTTTCAATGATGTACGTGGCATGGGAATCTGGCATATATATGTTAGACTTGATTTGATTCTATTAACGTCCATATGTTATAATAAACTTAAAGGACATATTTAGAACAAAACTTAATTAGTATATATGAACGGATCTCTTTAAGACCATGGACCATAGAAGAAATATTAGATACAAGTAAATAGTCTTTTAAATGATAAATAAAATTATGTATGAATATTCCGTTTGAATAATTTCCACGAATGTAAGTGAAATGTAACTTCTGGTGGACCCATACTTATTTCTTATGCCAAGTAATGTTTAGGGCATCTAACACATGATTTAAAATCACTAAGAATGAGATTATATGAAGAATCACCCTCATCAACCATGTCATGATTTCTCATGAAATTTGGTTTTAATAGATGACTTTTATAGGTCTCATTTCTCTTTTGTTAAATTTTTATTTGCATGATAACAAAAGTTGTGAATGTATATAGTATCGTCTAGTTCCTTTTTATAAATGTTTCAATCCAAATATTGATAACAAATAATATAAGAGTTTAAGGTAAGAGTGACTTTATGTTGGCTATGCAAACCTCATAACTGTCATAATGTAGCTTAAGTATTGATACTAAATTCGGATTAATCTCCAGAATATATAAGGTCTCATAAAGCGTAATTAGAAGACAGTTAATCATGGTTCTAATAACCTGAACATTTAAATTTGTCACTAACACTCATGTTAGTTATTTGTTGATTTTTCGGGTAAACATATAGAACTAGACTCAACCAATCATATGTTAATGGGAATATTAGGATTAGCAGACTTAAATATCATTAATAAACAACTATCAATTTTAGCCATTTGTTCTTTTTAATTATGGATAGTCTTGTTGCGTATTCCTAATCTAATAACATATTTTTGCAATGAGACTTCTCCTTAGAGAACTTAGAGATGGAAGTAATACTTGTATTTTGTCTATGAACCTTAAAATTATCATCTTTTAGGTTTTAGTGGCAGTGAGTTGAATAACATCTTATTTCCAGTACCAGACATTTCTTTCTTGTACATATGTTGCTCATCAACACACTCATTTTCCTTTGGTACTTCTGAGTGTTATAGTTGATTCTTAAGGCACCAAATTATACTATTGAAAATTTTAGTATGTAATGTACTATAAAATTGTACTTATTTTCATGTGTGAACCTTTAATTTTATGGGTCATGAAATTGTACATTATGATGTATTCAGGGATACCATTTAACCTTATAGTTAGAATCTAGAAGTAATGCATGCATCTTATGAGTTATTTTGATTAGTTTTAGGAAAAAATAATCAAGAATAACTCTAGTGATAACATTTATTTAAATAAGTTCTTGATTATCATTATCATAAGAGACATTTTGATTGACTCGCCCCATTTGTTATGCTCTAGTTTTCAATAGAATGATTGTTATTAGAAAGAGCAGTAGGATAGCCATATCATGTCTTAATAGATAATTAAAACTGACTGTTTCCACCACATCAAGTTTTTGGCGCCGTTGCCGGGGACTCTTTGCGATTGCGTTCATAGCTTTATTTGGACTTACTTGCTACATTCGTGCTATTTTTTTTATTTTCGTTTGAGTCGTAGGAGTCTAATTTAAGTTTTAGTTTATTTTAGTTTATTTTTTAAGTATTCGAGTCTACTCACTTGGTCTTTTGCGTTTTACAGGTTTATGCCACATCTTCGTTCACAAGGACCGCCGTTGGATAATCTGGATTTGTCCCCGTTAAAGATCGAGGCTAGTTTGTCACAAAAATTAACACCGCACAATTCACCACCAGAAAGCCCGAGAAGTCAGCCATACGTTCAAATGGCCGACAATAGAACAACTGCTGCTCAAGCCTTCGATGGCTTAACCGGAAACCAGTCATGCATCGTCGTTCCCGCAATCAACAATCCCAACTCGTGGCAAATTCCGTCATACGTCATGAACAACATCGGTCAAACTAATCAGTTCACGGGGCGTGATGACGAGGATGCACCGGCTCACATTAACCTACTTTACCGCGTTCTTAAAACTTTTAATTTACAAGGTGCTACCGAAGATGCTATTTTCTTACATCTATTTCCGTTTTCACTTGCAGGAAAAGCAGCTACTTGGCTTGACACGCAGCCACCTGGCACGTTCACCACTTGGGAAGCACTACGTTCTGCATTTATTAAGAGATACTTCCCACCGGCTAAAGCGGCTATTCCTCGCGATCAGATTCACTCGTTTCACATGGAACCGAGGGAGCAATATTGTCATGCTTGGGAGAATTTTCAGAGCTTGCTGTCTCGATGCTCACAGAATGGTCTCACACCATGGGCTCTCGTAGAAAAATTTTACAATGGGTTGAACTATGAAACCCAAGTTCGGTTCGACACGGCCGCGGGTGAAAGTCTATTGGCTAGGAAGAATGTCGCCGAATGTAACGAGATGTTTGAGAGCTTCGCTCAATCGGACCTTACCAAAGAGCCACATCACGGGAATTCCATTCCCGTCAGCAGTACATCCTCATCCGCTCGAGGTGTACACCAGGTTAATCTGGATACTAGTGTGGTTGCTGCTTTGGAATCACTAACCCGAGAGGTGAAGGAACTTAAGGCCAAGGTGGACAGGTGTGAGTTTTGTAGGGGTGGACATGGTACGTTGGAGTGCCCGATGATGAATCAACAGGTTGACTTTGTTGCTGGTCAGAATAGGTTTCCCAAAAATAATCAGAGTTGGAACACCTATAAGAACCCGAATCAAAATAATTCTAATTGGCGTCCGTCGGGTGCACCACCCGGATTTCAAAATTCTTATAATCCAGGACAAGGTCAGTATTTTAGAAATAATAACACCGATGGTACTAATATTCAAAGTAATGTGCAGGATTCAAACGGTGGACTTGGGCGTTTGGAAGAGATGATGAAGCTAATCTTGGAGAGAGATCAAGTTACACAGAAAAAGTTAGCCGAACACGATTTGCTCTTCAAGAATTAACAATCTTCAATTCTCGATATTCAAAGGACTGTTGGTGATATTGCTCGTCGTTTAGAAGAAAGGCCCCCAGGTCAGTTTTTGGGTATCCCTCAAACTAATCCGGCTGCTCAATTGAAAGCCATCTCCACTCGTAGTTGTAGGGTTTTAGGTCCGGAGGTAGTTAGTAGAGAAATTAGGGAAGATAAGGACGATTAGTTGATAGATGAGGAGATAGAGGTAGAGGCTCCAGGTAAGTCACATAGTACAACACCAATCATAGAGCCGCAAATTAAGAAAAAAACCGATAAGAAGCCGGTTGGAGCCCGGCCACCACCACACACCATTGACCTAGCATATGTCCCATACCCCGATCGTCTAAAGAATCAAAAGTATACGAAAGATTACGGGCATTTTCTTAATATATTTAGCCAATTGAATGTTAATCTCCCGTTTGTCGAAGTTCTTCAGCATATGCCTAAGTACGCCAAATTTTTGAAAGACCTTCTTAAAAGAAAGGATAAGTTGGAGGAGCTGTCGACTGTACCGCTAAATGGAGAGTGTTCTGTAGTAGTGCTCAATAAAGTTCCGGAGAAATTACCCGATCCTGGTGTTTTTACCATTCCATGCCTTTTCAGAAATGATACGACGTGTCAAGCATTAGCCGATCTAGGAGCTAGTATAAACCTTATGCCATATTCTTTATATGAAAAGCTAGACCTAGGAGAGCTCACCCCTACTCCTATGACGTTGTCTTTAGCTGATCTTTCTATTAAGTATCCGAGGGGTGTCGTAGAGAATTTGCTTGTTAAGGTAGTTAATTTAGTTTTCCCCGCATATTTCGTTGTTTTAGATATGGAGGCCGACGAGAGAGTTCCTATTATTTTAGGTCGTACATTCTTACGTACTGCTAGGGCGATTATTGACGTGTTTGAAGGTAAAATTACTCTTAGATCCGGTGATGATAGTGCCACCTATTTGGCTAAGTCCATGAGACATCCGAGTGGTCAAGACGGTCTCATTGATCCATGTCACCCAGTTTACTCGATAGAATCATTTAGCTCGGGCATGGGCCCTAGTCTTGACGATTCCCGTTCTATAAGTTTAAGTGTGGGGAAGGAGCGAGCGGTTTCTAGCTCTCGGGAAATGGTGAAGCATGTGGGAGAAAGAGGTGGTGGAAAGCGTAAGTTGAGAAAGTTCGCGGTGTTAGAAAGAAGAAGACCAAGATTGATGAATGGTCGGATCATGATTTGGTATCCTTAAGGGCATTAGAGTTTTACCGATGTGGAGGAAGCTCCACTCGGTCCGCCACGTGATTCGCATAAACATAGGTTCTTGAGTGAAAACTCAAGTGTAGAGTTTGTAAATTTTCCTTTATTTTAGTTTTTATTTTCTTCGTTTCGTTGAGTCATCGAGTCGCTAACGTAGTATTTTGTAGTTCTTCGTTGTTTTTGCGTTTTTGAGTTTTGCTAGGTAAAAGAGAGACTGTATGAGCTAGAGATGATCCCCAAGGAAGACTTTAATGAAAAAGGACAAGTGTGGGGATGGAGTAGCAGTGGAGCCGTATACTTCATGCTTATTTATTTGCTCCTGATTATTATATTTTATATATTTATTGATGTGAAATACTTTGATTGCTTAATATCTATCATTTTGATAAGATACATCTTTAGATATGTTTGTTTTGTTTTGGCCGCTTACGTTCGTGAGAGAAGGAGTTACCATTTGCTAAGCACGTTCGCAGTTGGAGGGCATTAATGGAAGAAGACTTTAGCATCATGTTTCATGCTCATATTACCAGCTAAGTCTTTTCCATTATCTAGCTTATTAATTTTTTATTTTGTTTTGTTTTTAATTTTTAGAGTCTTAGTTTTTGTAGTCCGATTTTATTTTATTTTTGTTTTATGTCATCATTATCCTTGCATTGAGGACAATGCCTAATTTAAGTGTGGGGATAGGATATTTGAGTCGTAGTTTAATTTTGTTTAAAAAAAGTTTAAAAAAATTGAAAATAAAAAGATTAAAAAAATTTAAAAATGTTTTAAAAATATCCCTTGAATATAGTTTTTTGCGTTAAAGTGGGAGATGATGATATTTATCGGGAAATTGGTTTTTCAAACTACTAATAATATTAGATAAATAAAAGAAAGCGCATTTAACTTGGGATGTGTCGGTAGGCTCAGCCTTGAAAATGAAAGGGCAAATTTGATAAAATGGGTCGGAAATCTCTTGTGGGTAAAGCGTTTTGTCCGTGGAAAATAAGTAATGAAAGGTCAGCCATACTCAAGCCTCAATTATTGGTATGAAAAGTGGAAATTCTATAAAGTTTAAAAATCTGAATACGTTATCATATGATGCTTGGTTAGGTTTAACGTTAGAGTATGCCGTGTAGCCTGTGATATAAATATTAAACTGCTAGTTTAGTGTTTTACACCTCATTGGCGTATGGTTTTATAATCTTAAATCTTGTTTTGATGGGATGCTTCGGGTCCGGAGACCATGGGTCTGTATGCAATCTATTCATCTGGGTATTCACAATTCCTAAGTGGGGTTGTGGATATTTAAAATTAAGCCAAAAAGAGCAAACCTTTATAAGTCTATAAACATGATCACAAAAGTACAAAAGTACAAATTCACTATAGACTTGATCATCCACGTTGTTAGCCATGTGGGGTCCCCTTGCTCGCGTCTCATTACCATTAAGAAACGGACCACAAGGGACACGCTACATGTAAGCCCTACAGATAAAATTTTGCATGCTCAACTATGGTGATGTGTTCGGGGTGTTGCTTGATAACGGGGGTATGTCATGTTGCGGGGAGCACTAGCTATTAATTAATTGAACCATAATCGTATCTAATGGCTGCTTGGTAGACTTTGATGCTTAAGCTTAGGTGGATAAACAATACCTTTGATCGTCTTAACTATTCATGAAAAAAATAGAGCAACAAAAGTTTTAAATCTGCTAATTTTGAGGTTTAAGTCAAGTTGGGGTGGTCTGGTCCGGTAAAAGCTGAAAATAAGCGGGTCTTAATTGTGTAAACCACTGAGTACTATTATTGTCGGATCATATTTGTCTCGGTAAAGATTAAGGCATGGGTTTAAGTGGACAACAATATTGGTGATCACGGTTTTTGTGTTTTTCTAAGCTTTAAAAATTAACCTATATGTTTGTTAGACTGTAATTTTCCGATTCTGATCCAACTGCATTAGACTTTTTCAGGGACGAAAAAAGAGTAAGTGTGGGGATATTTGATATACATGTATTTATGCATCTCGAGTCCCTTGTAAAGTTGTGTTTCTTTAATGTTTTGAGTTCGTTTTAGTTCATGTTTAGTTCATCTTTTATTATTTAAGGTTTTGAATCAAGTTTATATATAATTATCATGTTTTAACTCTTTTGGTGTCTTGCATGTTAAACTTTATTCTTTCTATCTTTTCATGCGAAGTTTATGCTCGTTTTGCTCGTCAATGACTACATGATTAGTTCACTTAGAGATTCGATTTGTTTTCATGTAGATGGTGGCTTTTGAGTCAAGGAAAAGAAGTTCTTGAAGTTTCTCATCGTTACTTGGAGTTCAAGAAAGAGATCTAACATGATTAAATAATAAATAAAAAGAAAAAATGAAAATTCCTAGCTGGAGGGCGTCGCGCCGAGTGGAGGTGAAGCCAAGTGGGGTCGCGGGGCGCCTAGGGCTCACTGGTCTGCGGATTTTGCTTATTCATGGCCCAGCTCGCGTTATATAAGTATAATTATAAACCTAAACGAGGGGAGACACTTTCACAGCCGATTTTGGAGAGGAAAGAGCAAGAGGTTGAAGGTTTTTGAGTTTGATTACATTAGAGATCATAGAGCTTTCACACGATTGTTCAAGGATCGATTAAGAAGGGTTCTTTCGTTCTTCTTCATTATCTTTGTTCAATTTATATCATGATTCTATTTTGTTTACTTGGTTTTAGTTATTTGTTTTTGATTATAACTATGCTAGGCTAGACTTCATGTCTACCTAGGTTTGATGAACATGTTTGATGCATGATTTTTTGCTTTGGATAATATTTTGATTATGGTTTCGTTATTTTAATAGTAAAAGACTTGATTTTGTTTTCATGATGCATATGAGTGTTTATTATCTTGATTGATTGTTAACTATTGCTTCACATGGATCTTGTTTTCTACTGATTGTGTTCTTTAGTTATCAGGGTTCATGTTTAATCAATTACTTTGTGTTTTGATTATTGTGATTGAATGGGCCCATTGGATCATAGAAGCTAGTTGATAGTTGGTTAGGGTTTTGAATGTTCTGCTAAATTCCCATAGCTGTAAGGTGAGGAGTTGTTCATGTGTCATGGTCAATCACATGCTAGGATAGATAGTGATAATATTCTTGCTTATTGTGTTGATCCATGTTCATGATGTCATGTTAGTTTATCAGGTTATTTAGGGTTTAGTGTTTCGTAAGATGTCTTGCTTTAGATACTATTAATTAACTCTAATTGATGACTTTGCGGAAATCAATAATACTGTTGCTTAATAATCTAATAATTGTTCTTTGGGATTTCGTTTGATTCAATCAAGGGTCCTTAGGGTTTGTTAGATGAATATGTTAAGAAATCAGTTTCCATAATCATGTTATTTGTCCATTGCTTCATGATTGTTGATACATGGGATTTTTACCTAGGTAGATTCCTTCTCTGATTGGTTTCGATCTTGTGTTTAATTGCTTATTTCTTGTTTACTTGTTTATTTAATTTCTTAGTTAAATCTTAGTTTAAAAACCCCCTTTAAACATTAATAATAAATAGTCGTGTCGTAAGTTGAGTCTAATTAGCTAATTAACGTAATTTATAGAGTCATGTGGGTTCGATATTCCGGACTTACTTAGCTTTAGTACAATTGACTGGTTCACTTGCCGGTGTTTTGTGTAGTTGAGTCATAAGTCTAGTTTTTATTACTTGTTTAGTTTAATTAATATTTAATTGACTGTTTCCACCACATCACTGGTTAACCTATAATTGTTCAACTTCCCAATAAATGGAATGAATATGCTAAGAAACTTGCTGAGGAAGGTAAAAGAAAAGGAGATAAAGATGATAAAAAATTTGGAAAGTGGTGCAGATATGATGGTCGTGATTACAGTGATGATGAGATGAAGCAGAAAAGGGCTAAAAGATCTTATGAACCTGTTTATACTGTTGAAATCCCTAAGGAACATGAAAGCCCTATAATAGTTGTTCCTATTCAGATTGTTATGCCTGATGCAGAACCTGACTTAAATGAACCAAGAATTGAAGCAATGGATGATTCAACCAAACAAGATGATGATACTAAAGTTGATGACAGTGCTGAGGATGATAATGATGATGATGATCAAGATGACAACAATGATGATGATGATGATGATGATGGTGACAATGCTGCAATTCCTGAAACTATTGACTCTCCACAAATTGTTATGACTAGTGAACAAAGGGAGAACATACAGCAAAATCTTGAAAATGCAAGGAGAAATATCCATTGGTTGTGAGCTTGATCAAACATGGTTATAAGTTTGAAAACTTAGTTAATATGACTATTGAGCAACTGCAAAAGTTGGTTGATAAAGAAGCACATGAGATTCAGAAAAGGATTGTAAGAAGAATCGTGATTCCCTAAACTATAGGGACTGTCTGAGATTGCATGGATTCTCCCTAAAGGATTTGAGTAAGATGAGTTTCAGCAAACTGGAAGAACATTATCACATGAACTGGGAAAGAATTAAGAAAGAAAAGAGAGAAAGATTGGAAAGAGAGGCAATACAAAATGAAAAGATTGATGATTTGATGAAAAGATACTGAGAAAAGCGTAAATACCTGATTGATAAAGGTATATCATTGGAATTGGTTAACAGTTTATCGAAAGAAAACGTTGAATCACATTTCAGAATATTATCTATGAAAGATCAACTTGAAAAGGTTGCTAAAAGGCCAAGACTTGTGACATTGGCTGAGAAGAATAAAGTAGAAAAGAAAAGAAATGGGAGAATGAACAACTGAATCTGCTTTATAGATTGATGACTGTTAGGGGGTGATTAAATGAAATTCAAGGTATGAGCATAAATCAAAAATTAAACTTCTATCAATCTGAACTTGACAAAATTAATCAAGAAAAGGATAAATCTGTAAAATCTGCTAAAGTCCTTATCATTATACAATTAAAACATGAACCAGTTGAACATAGAGATCCATGGGATGATGAAGAAAGAATCAAGACACTAAAAGGGATAATGTTAAACAAAGGAATGAATGAGACTGTGTTTGATCTCCTTGCTAAAGCTCAAATGAAAGAACTATTATATGAGCAGAAGAAAGATTGGGAAAGAATGAAGGCTGAACAAAGGAATACACAAAACTTTGAAGCTGGACCTAGTGGAGTTCAATTTGTTCCAGCTGGTCAGCTTGGAAATAAAGTTGTGCTTTTGATGATTGAAAAACTGGCCCAAGTAGTCAATGTATGAGAAGAAATTTGGAGAATTGGGGGCCACTAAACCCAGAAAAGCAATACCCTCTAGGCCCTCAACCTTAAGACTCCAAGTTCCTGCAACAAGAGTCACACAACAACAAACGGAAAGGCCACCATCTGGTGTGGACCTACCAAAGATACTCTTTATTGACTGTGTGACTGAATCATTAAAGGTTGTGATAAGGAGTGGAGATTTCATGGATATCATCTTCAAGGATGATTTTGCTCAATTCAAAAGAGAATAGTTGGAGAAAATGTCAAGCCTGGAATTGCATGATTATCATGATAGAAATAAGCTTGCAGAAAGGCAAAAGAATGAACTGTTAAAACATCTGAAGGAAGAAGCAAGCAATGGATTCCCTTTATTAAATAAGAAGAGAAAATGGAAAATGACTGAACATGAAAAACCAAGAAGAGCAAAGAGAATGAGGGATATCACAGGTGCTGAATTTAGATATATTACACAAGTGAGGGGGAAGAGATCCATTGGCAAACATGATGGTTTGCACCAGCATGAGAAGAAGAATGACAAGGCACAACCTTTGCAAAAATTGACTACAAAGAAGAAGATGACTCCTATATTCTTAGAAATTCAGATGGACTTGCCTTGGGAATGATCAGAACTTATGAATATTTTAACTTTCCTGCATGATGATGATCTGAGGGATATTATGAATTGGACTGTACTTAAAAACCACCCTCATCATCAACGATAATTCATGTTCAAAAAAATATCAGAAAGTGTTATATTGGGAAGAAGACAAGCCGCCACAAGCTCCAGAAGATAAAATATGTCTTAACTTAGGTTTTTCTTGTAATATCCAGTGGACGGAATTCCTACTTGTAATATTTTGATTTTGTTATGTAATTTTATCTTTTGAATTTGATGTGTATTTTGGACTAAGTTTATGTAACCATAGAAGTGTTTTGGTACAGCTGAGGGTGTTCCAATCTAGGGGAGATTGTTGGGATGAGAAAATGGCTTCAGGAAGATTGGAATCTTCTCAACCTCCTTGAAAATGGCTAAGTATGGACATCGAGCACACTTAGGCATCCGAGCAAGCTTTTACTTATGTCTAGCAAGGTATTTTACCTTCCGGGCAAAGTTATCTTTTTGAAGTCTTCTTCAGTAACAATCCGAGTAGGGTTCACTATGTCTAGCAAAGTTGTTCTTCATAGTAAAGCAAGGTTTGCTTCCCAGCGAGCTCTTGTCTAAACCAAGCTTTTAAAGCCAAGTACTTTAGAAGATCTAGCAAGATTATTCATAAACAGTGGTCCGAGTATGCTTGAAGAAAGTTGATAAAGAATTATCTTAAGGACTTTGTCGGGCAAGGTTCAACTCCGAGCAAGCTACAATGTTACCAGCACACTTGGGTTTGCTGAATAAGTTATTCATTAACAAAGAGTTGAAGGGATCTCTGAAGAACAAGTTTGCTCGTAGGATCATATCGAGCAAACCTTTATATCGTCAAGAAGATTGAAGTCTGCTAGGTGAATATTTTCTAAGGAAAATATTCTAAGTAAAGTCAACCCGGAGAACTGTTCCCCAACACACTTTGGTTAGCATGTCTGCTCGAAGAAGACAAAAGCTCCAAAGCTTACCTGAAAACCTGTTTTACACTTAGAATCTTTTGTAATTTGATTTACTGAATATGTATCAATACTTAGGGTTTCTAGAAGGAATGACAGCTGTCAGGTAGGCCTATATAAGGAATAACTAGGGAACACCTAAAAAGACGGACGTAGACATATTATTCCTGATATTGATATCGACGGACGCTCTTTAATACGACCTGAAAAAACATTCCCTTTCTGTAACCCTGATTGATTCCCGTTTGTATTCATATTACTATAAATTAAAATCTTTTGAGTAACAGTCTGTGTTTCTTTACTTTTGCATTTGCAAGCAATATATATCGTGTTAGTGATTCCGCCATTAACACGATATCTTTCTTACCTTAAAATAGCAAGTCGTTAACCTATCATGTCAACACCTCACGGTGTGGGTTGCGACAGTGGTGTATTGATCGTTATTGGAGGACTGACACGCATTTAGGCGAATGCCATTCGGGCTATGTATCGCCCCCGCCACCTTTCAAAGGTGCATGATGAGTCTTTTTTCTGATATGGTGGGGAGTCTTTAGAAATTTTCATGGATGAGTTTTTTATTTTCGGCACATCATTCGAGGCATTTTTAAATAAACTCGAAAGAGTATTGAAAAGATGTGTTGAAACGAACTTGGTTCTTAGTTGGGAGAAGAGCCATTTTATGGTCCAAGAGGGGATTGTTTTGGGCCATGTTGTGTTGAGTCGTGGGATTGAGGTGGACCGAGCTAAGGTTCAAGTTATTTCTACTCTACCTCATCCCACGAATGTCAAAGGCATTAGATCATATTTGTGGCATGCCTGGTTTTATAGACGATTCATTAAGGGATTTAGTGATATCACCAAATCATTGGGTAATTTATTATTAAAGGATTCCCCATTTGATTTTAATGACAAATGTGATAAGGCCTTTGACATTTTAAAAAAAAATTGGTTGAAGGCCCAATATTGCATTCACCTGATTGGAATTTACCTTACGAAATAATGTGTGATGCAAGTGATTATGCGGTTAGGGCTGTTTTGGATCGACGTGTTGAAAATAAACCCGTTGTAATATACTATGCAATTAAAACCCTCTCGGATGCTCAATTGAATTATACCACAACCGAGAAGGAATTACTATCGGTAGTATATGCTCTAGATAAATTCCGATCTTATATTTGGGGTAGTAACGTTATTATATATTCTGACCATTCTATTGTCAGGTACCTCGTGAATAAGAAGGATGCGAAACCGCGATTGATCAGGTGGGTTTTGCTGCTTCAGGAGTATGATCTAGAGATTCGGGACAAGAAAGGTAGTGAAAATGTTGTTGCAGTACTTGTCCCGAATCATGGTGGAAGATGGAGACAAGGACAGGCCCATTAATGAATCATTTCCAGATGAAAAATCACGGCAGTTTCCCAAAACCCCTGGTTTGCACATATTATTAATTTAAAGTTTCAGGTGACATATCGGAGCATTGGTCAAAGAGGAAGAAGAAGCACTTGATGTCACAAGCTAAACAGTATATTTGGGATGACCCGAATTTATTCAAAATTGGTGCTGATCAGATGATTAGACGATGCATAGCCGAAGAGGATGTCACATCGGTGTTCGAACACGCGCATTCGTTCGCGTGTGGGGGTCATTTTAGTGGCCAGAAAACAGCTAGAAAATTTTTGACAAGTGGCTTTTATTGGCCATCATTGTTTTAGGATGCTCACAAGTTCGCAATACACTGTTTAAAGTGTCAACAACTCGTGAGCATTTCTAAGAGGGATGAGATGCCCTTGAACCCGATCCTTGTTGTTGATAATTTTGATTTTTGGGGGATCGATTTCATGGGCCCATTCCCAAACTCTTACTATAATTTATACATCCTAGTGAGCGTCGACTACGTGTCTAAATGGGTTGAGGCGATAGCCCTTAGGACGAATGATCCTCATGTTGTTTTCAACTTTGTTCAATCTAATATTTTCTCAAGATTTGGAATCCCCCGAACCATCATTAGTGATGGGGGATCCCACTTTAAAAATTTTAAATTTGGTAAGTGATGTGTGTCTAATGATGCTCCTTCTAAGTAACTCACAACTAAGCTTTAAATTTATAACACAAGACTCCTAAAGAAACCACACAAAACTGGAAAGTGTACTTAACCACACAAAACCTAAAGAAACCACTAATAGTATAGTACTAAGGAAGTCCGAGTATTGAACACAAGGACACGTGAAAACATTTTTAGTACTTAACCCTAACCAAGACTCACCTAAGAATAATATTTTTTTATGATTTTTAATTATTAACTATTTGACCTAACTTACTTTAACTAACTTAAAAGACTAACCTAACAAGACTAGACGAAACTTTGAGAATGAGACTTATCAATGGAGAAAACGTCTACCTAGGTAAGAATCCTATTGAAGGTATAATAAGCTAATGGATTGAAGAATCTCACGAAACCGGTTTCTAAGGATGACACAACTAAGGCTCACTCAAGAAAGCTAGATCACCTCTCGATCTCACTAACAAACTCTAACTTACACTTAATTGATTATAAGAACAAACCCGGGAAACGAATTGTTGAAGTGTTCTAATTCCGACTCTCCTCTCGGTCTCACCGACAAACGACCCTAATGGAAATGAATACTACGCAACCAAGGATAGAGGAACCATTTGGTTTAACTTAAACTAGATCAACTAATCACTCACAAACCCAAACCCGACAAGAACCGAATCCGCTCTCGCGCGATCCTAATCCTAACAAGTAAAAGCTATGAGACGAGTTTACTTCCTATCACATCTCGGTATCTAAGAAGGAGCCTACCCGCTGACTTCACCCAATTAATATACCCCCTAAAACCCTACGTTGATCACCCCGCAAACAATCTCTAAACACAAAGTAAAAAGTTAAAACAAGCTAAAATCAATCAAAACCGATTCAATCAATCAAATTAAGAGGTATATGAGTATAATTAATCAAATCACAGCCACTAAACACAACCTAATTCAATATTAAACCAAACTTTCATCAACAATTCAAGTCATGATGATCAACAATCCATATTACTTACTAAAACCTAACAATATTCATCTAACCTAGGTAGAACAAAGAAGTTTAGCCAATAAGAATCAATGAACAGTAGATAAAATAGATATAAATGATAAACATGTTCATATAAATCTGATTACAAAAGGTTTGAATGACTAAAAACTAAAAATGAACTCACAAACGTTAAAATAGTCAAAACCGACAACCGAATGATAAAAGATAGAACCGTAAGCTTGTCCTCCTTGCTTTCTCCTCTAGAGCAGGTGTGGTGGCTAGAAATATGATGTTAAATTCGTTCATAGGGTATAAACCCTCTATATATATGTTTAAACATCTCTTTCCTACTATAAAATAGGTTAAAACAAGCCCATAAGGCCCACTAGAAGACAAAATAAATGGGGTAGCTTATTCCTGAGCATTCTTGGCAGCCTTTGGGACATGTGGGATGTCGCATAGCACGGGCATGAATGCCTCACCTGGTCGCGTAGCGCGGCCAGGTCCTGGGTGCTCGTTTCTTCGTTTTCTGACTAATTTATCTTCAAACGCGCATACCGGCTTCATCCAAATCCTGTTTGAGCTGATTCTTTCTTCATTAAACTCGTTTTTTCGCTCTCTTCAACATGGGACCTATCATATACGCAAACATTTAGTTTCATGCAAGAACAAGTTATATTCGTTAACGGTTTATGCACAAAACCACACAAAAACGGGATAAAACGCTATGTGTTTGCAACACATCAGTAAGTTGCTTAAACGCTACGGAGTTGATCATAGGATTGCAACTCCTTACCATACATAAACGAGTGGACAAGTTGAAGTGTCTAATCGAAAAATTAAACAGATTTTACAGAAAACCGTTAGGACGGACCGTAAGGATTGGTCAACTAAGTTGGCCGATGATTAGTGGGCTTAACGAACGGCTTATAAAACACCGATTAGTACTACTCCTTATAGACTTGTGTATGGAAAGGATTTTCATTTACTGGATGAGATTGCACAACGAGCTTATTGGGCCACTAAACAGGTTAACACTAGTTATGATGATGCATGTAAAGCTAGGAATTTGTCCTTGTGCGGGATCGAAGAGTTGCAGGACGAGGCATATAAGTGTGCATCGGCTTATAAGGCGATGTCACACCCCGGCTTGGGGTCTAGGCATATGACCAATAGTTGGTACCTGTTTTGTAAATATATCAGAGTTGCGGTTTATTTTAGCAGAAGACTTTGGTTGAAATAGAATACTAATTTATTTGAAAATTTCTCGGATAATATATACCCGAGTGTTTTATTTATAAACCATGTTTAAATCTTCTCGATAATATTTTAATAAATTAAAATTAAGCAATCATTACCTTGCGAGCATCTAACTCCATGAATGACTATAATTCCTTGCTACCTGTGCTAATATGTTTCCCTGAAGTGTGGGGAAAAATACGCCAACGATGTGCTGGTGAATCGTTGACTCTAAAAATATTTAAATTACCTTTACAATACAAATATAGTTTTCTTGACAAGCTCAGCGGAAATATTTCTACTTTCGGTATTTGTACCACTACCCTACACACACAAAAGTGTTCCCCGAGCCACGTAGCCCTTAATGGAGAACTAGCTATGACTGTTAGCCCACGACCACGTAGCCTTTGACTGTTTAGGCTGAACAGTAATGTTTGGATCCAGACACATGTGCAATCGGTCTTAGTTGATTTTATTTTCTACTTTGTATTATAACATTTTAGAGATCACATAATCTTATGTAAACGTTGACTGACTCTTTAAGACAAACAACCTGTTCATCTTATAGAGTATAAATATGTTTTATAAAGGTTAACGTATTCACCTGTACCGTCGGTGTGCATTTGAAACCTTGATTGTGAATGATTGATTGATTGATTAACCTATAACAAAATAGGTTTATATAAATACTCGGATCGTCTGTTGATCTGGCTATAGACCTTTAGTCTGGTTTTTAATAGCTTTAAACCTTGACTGATTATTAGTTTGAATAAAATATCAAGACTTATAGTCTTTCAGTTTATTTATCGAATCGTATGTTGAGTTTCTTATAATGAAGAAACATCTATAACTGTTTCTTCTTCAAGAAGAAACATTCATTGACTGCTATTTTTGTATGTAAAATCATATGTTTCTTAATCATGAAGAAACACTATATTAACTATATTCCTTGTATATAAAATGTTACGTTTCTTAATCGCGAAGAAACTATATTTTGACTACATCCTCATGAATGAGAAATTATGTGTTTCTTAATTGTAAAGAAACATTACTATAATCCTTTGTAAGTTCAAAGCTTATGTAAGCATAATTATGATCAAGGTTTGGGCTATACCACTGACTATGGTCTAAGCCATGTGATATAATAATAAAATAATAACTTAGACAGAACCCCTACCTTACACGGGTATTCGGAGTTTATATATGTTTAAGCTTGTACGAGCAGTACTTCTACTCTACGTCGCGTACTATGGTTCAAATTGACGGAACTCCGGAGCTTGGAACACTTTACGAGGCTAAACACACAAAATGAGGTGCGACGGTTGTCGGGACTGGTCGACATGTACCTCGAAAAACGGCACGCGGATCGAGGGTTCGGAAACCGAGGAAGAGAGGGTATTTCGAGAGAGGGAGTGATTTTGGAGTGTGAAGAATGAGATGCCGTTCACCCCTATTTATAAGCTGATTTTGCAACCCATCGCGATATGCGATGGATCCTTGTTATCTCATCGCGTATCGCGGCGCCGTATATTATCTACCGTCATACTTCGTGCTGACACGTGGTCTACCGAGTCATCAAGGTCCATCGCATATCGCGATGACCTTTGTTCTGGGCTCATCGCGTATCGCGATGGCATGGTGGACTCAAATTTTTACTTTTAGTCCCTCGTTATTGGTAACTTGTCATGTCATGGTTTTACTATCATTTTCCAAAAATACTTAAGCGGCTCACGGAGATGCAAGCATTCGAAGTGCAAAGTGTGCCATCAAAGTGCCATATTGCGCCCAACACCCAACGCCTTTTGCGCCCGAGCCCGTGCCCATGCACGTTGGGTGCTTCGCACCCTTCGCTAGGACCATTGGGTGCATGCTAGGCATAAAAGAATATTACTATGGAATTTTATCTCTTTATAAGGAGCTTCTAAATATTTACCACTTTCTATGTGGGAAGAATTCTTAACTTCCTTATTTATACCCAAGTGGAATGCTTCCACTTTCTTCCATCTTTCCATGTGGGATGGAATTTCCTTATTCCATATCCTTAACATGAGATAATTTCTTTATAAAATATTTTATTTCTTTATAAAATGATTTTATTTACTTTATTTAAATTTTCTCATTATTTATTTTAGAGAATAATTTTGATCCTTCAACTTTACTAAGCTGTCAAATTTGGACCAAAATTTTGGGGATGTTACAGGCGAAGATGAAGAAGGTACATGATGTTAAAATCCAGTTGAAGAATTTTGAAGTTGGTCTAAGAGTTTGGCTTTACAACACGAGGATGAAGCTTTTTACGGGTAAACTCAAAAGAAAGTGGATGGGCTCGTATTTGATTGTTCGAGTTGGGAATCACGGGTAATACGAGATTGAATATTTTGATGACCACGTGAGGAAAGTGGTGAACGGCTATAGGTTGAAGCCATACTTGGAGATGGAGGACATTCATAACATGGGTAAGGAATCAGTGAGTTTTATTGTAACCTCACCCGTTTAAGAAGACACTTGATGGTGAATTACATGTGTTTCCAGGTTCGTGTATATTTTGTTGTTTTTGGAACTTTGTGGGTGTAGTTCACTATAAACCCTCACGAGACCTCACTCGTCTACCCAAGCTACCGGGAGGTTTATAGGGCTTGTAGCATATGCTAAATGCAATCGTGATTCCTACGAAAGTGAGTTAGGTCTTTTAACATTTTTAACTTGTTTAACATAATTTATTATGAAATGACTTAATTCGGCTCGGTAATTGTTTTAATAAAATTAACAGAAAATCATTTTTTATAACTCTTAAAAGACCTATGTATTACACTTGTGAGAAGCTTTCTTCTATATGTCTCGAGAATTTGCAGGATTGGTTGTCAGTTTTGGTATTTGGGTGAGACGAGTGTGCGCAAGTGTTACGAGAGTCGCGAGTTCCATTCCATTGTCGATGATATCAGGTGATTTCAGTTTCATAATCAATTTTGTTTTTATTGTTTTGAATGTTAAAAGTTTAATTGTATAATTGCTAGTAGAACCATCACATTTGAGCCTCGAGTTTTTAAATTGTTAAACAGTCAATTTCAACCTCGTCCCTCAAATGTTCATTAATTGTTTAAATATTTTAACATTGAGGACAATGTAAACCTCAAGTGTGGGGATGGGGAAAATTTGAACATTTTAGCCCGATAGTACCTCAAAGAGTGTTCGAAAACCAAAGTTGTTAACTATTAATTATTGTCATTAATACCAAGTTATAGGTTTCTGGTCATGGTTGGTTTGTCAGCTTCTCAATAGTTTTACTCACAAATGTTTTCAAAAGAGAGAAGTTGAAAATGAGGTCGTTTAGGTGAGAATAACGAGTCAAGGGGAAGGGTATACTTGTTTCATATCGGCAGCCCATAATTCCAGACATATTGTGAAACCGGTATGTTTTACAGAATTAGAATTTGCTTGTCACATGCTTATCGAGATCTTAATACCACCACCTGTATGGAGATTAGGACTTTAGAAAACCCGTACATACATCTTTCCCCCACTAAATAAAATTCCTCGCCCAACATTATCCCCCTATGAGCTCGTTTAGACCTTATTCCTTTTATATTTTCTAAATATAACATTACACACCATTCTGCCTTGGCCTTCATTTTATTTTAACCATGTGTGATGAAATCCAGTTCGTTATCGAGTTGTTTATAGACAGTTGTAGAGCATAGTGCACAATGTACGTATGTCTCGGTAGAGTTGTAAATATGTGAATGTCATAATTGTATATATTTTTGTTTCAGTGTATTGTTTATCATTAAAAAAAAGAAAGAAAAAAAGAGGGACTGAAAAGCCAGCAAAACGCCAAAATGAAGTATGTTTATATTCAGTTATGTAATCTACGGTTTGTTTGTTTTTTATTAGTTGTTTGTGTTTCTGTAAAACTGGGTTTCATCCACCTTAGTCACTAAATATGCCTAATCCACACCCAAACCTAAGCCTCAGCAAAATCTTAGTCCGAGTCTTTATGCAACCGGTGGGTAATGGGTGGAGATAAGACTGGCCTGCAAGCTTATTAAGTTGTGACTCATATTTGGTAATTGAGGGCAGAGACATATACTGGCACATCTTTTGCTAGTCCATATATTAAACCGAGAGGAGTGTTGATAGTGTGAGGGGAAGGAACATGTATGCCTTAACCGAAAACAAAGTACACTTGTCTGGGCAACTCTATTGTTTTTATAGTACCATTTACACTTATTTGTGGGATGTCAATCTAGAAAGTGTCAGTCTGGGAAACTAGGTATGACCTTAAACCTTACTAGTATTAATGGAGATAATTGAAATACATATGATGGAGGTTGATGTTTCTTTAGAATTTTGCTTGAGGGAAAGCAAAAGATAAGTGTGGGGATGTGATGGTTAGCTGTAATCAAGTATTTATATGTTTTATTTTAGTAGTTTTACATTGTTTTTAGTGTGAACTTTGGTACTTCAAGTGTGCTTTTGTATTTCAAGTTATTGAGGGTTAAAGATACTAGATAAAGACATTTACGAGCATGCTTTAGACTTTCGGGAAGATCTCGTTGGATGCACACATGAATCGGGGTTAAATAATAATAATAATAATAATAATAATAATAATAATAAGATAAGATAACGAGTTTTTAGTAATCACAATTCAAACATTATTTATTAGTCTTTTGTTTTCTAAGTCAATTCAAATTCACATCTTATTATTATTATTGAGAACAATTAAACAAAGAGAAATATGGATTTGAATTTCGTCAGGTTATATATAACAAGATATAATTTTAAAACGAATAAATATTAATGAATAGATGGGGTTGTGAATTAATTGGTGCACTCATCCATTATTTAACTTATCATAATATTATTATTATTGAGAATTTTGTTCTCTACAGCCCAGAGAAGGACCAAAACGAAGATGCAATATGTAGCCCACTAAGGGGAACTTGGGAGTTACGGACGAAACAAGTGGAAAGAAGGGGATAATAATTTTTTTGGTTCTTTTTTACGACGGCAGTACGAGGTAACGAGAAAGAAAGGTGGGCAACATATTTAATATTGATTCACCATACAATCCATATTGATGGCCTCGGAAACATCGAGTGAAGACCAAGTCGTCACCATGAGCGGCTAGTCTCTTCGGATCATAACCGGGATGTAGAGTGTGTATATTTCAGTTTTATCATGTGTTTTAGAATGAATGACTTTTAATTGTTTATGATTAATCTATGAGTATTGATGTTTGGTATTACTGTGCACTCAGTCGGTTTAGGTATATATCGATCGGAACGATTAGTTTGCCAGTTGCTATGATAATTGTTTATAGGGTTGTTTTGACTAGTTTGAACATGATGAAGCATACAATTGCCCTTAGTTGAGTCACACTAGCAGAGACTATTTGATAACCAGTGTCGTGTGTTAGCGATTGTTGCTAAGGTTTGCCTAGTTAGTCAATCAAATTTGATCTTTGACAAAGTATATTTAAAGTGAACATGAGATTACAGTATATTTGCTTACTTGAAACCCGGGTGTGATTTGTCTTTGTTAATTATTTGAAATTTGCTATTTGTTAAATTATTATTAAAACCAAACTTATTTGCTTGTGTGATAAGCACTACAATTCATTACTTCATAATCGTATAAAATCTGTTACACGTTACATTGACCACATACTACTCGTGGTTTGACACTCTACTTACCCTAGCTTACCTAGGTGATTAGGAACTGATATTAATTGTTTTTTACTAGATATCGACAGTCTAGCATCAACCCTTGAGATTGGCAGAGATCTCAAGGGTTCTCGGTCAAGTTTGACCGAGAACTCATGATGTTGACCGAAAAATCATAGTTTATTTTGAAACAGAGAACTCATGTGTTGGACCAAAATCTCTTATTTTAACCGAAAACGTCTATATTTGGACAGAGAACTCATTTAATCAAATAAAATTATTATTATTTGGACCAGATTTCTAAAACGGGGTTTATAGTTTCATTATTTCTAGTTTTGGTCCTTATAATACCATTATGTTGTAAATCTTAGAAGAAATCAAATTCAAAAGATAATTGATTATGGAAATAAGTTAATAAGTATCTAACGTGACTCGTTTGTTGCAGTCATGACTGATCAAGCACCTCTCAAGTATGTTGATACACATAATATTGTTGGATGTCTGTTTGATCATGGACTGGAATTACAACTACTCAGATGTTGGTTGTTGTTGCTTTGAACATGGACTGGAAATACAACTACTCAAAGTTCGTGTTCGATGAGATGATAAGCAACCTAAAGTGGAAAAAGAAATAGATTTTTATGATGTATCCGAGGTTTCTACAGATGATCTTTAATTCTCACTACCCTTATTTGAGTCAATCTGTAGAGACGCTTGATCTGAAAGCCATGGGTCCGAATACTTTTAGATTAGTGAAGCAATCAAGGAAAGGGGCTAAAGTGATTTATCAGGGGCATCATCCACTGGTAAAATTTGGTAAATGTGCTTAGACTGAAGCTGCTGCTGTTGCGATTATTGCTGAAGAACACACGGTTTCTATTCAAAGGCCTTCCACTGCCTTTGAAACTATATCTGATGACTAATCTTATAATTCTATATCTCAACCTTTGGAGACAGAACACCAAGAACAAGTGCAAAAATATGTACCTACTACCAAATAGCTTGAAGTGTTCAAGACTTTTAAATAGAAGCCCAGTCATCTGCGTTGAAACCTCCTCAAAAAGTTGCTGTGACAAATGATGATGATGATGTTGAGATTGAGCCAGCCACCGATCTCATCCCATGTAAACGTCGAAAGAAAGATCCAAGCCCTAGTGTGCTGGCAAGTGATCTTATGCAAACCGTTCAACTGACACCTACTGAGCCTATTGTTGAGACTCAATCTGAACAAGGCCCATCTGTTGAAGCCCAACACACTCGAGATCAAGATGATGATACAAGAGTTTTACTTTGAAGCTTATATCCGGTCAACTACTGAACCCTCCGGATCATCTGATCCGATTGGTCAAGAAAGCTCCACTGCCTCTGAAAATATTTCCCACATTCATTCGATGCAAGACATGTTCTTACAAGCCAAGGATAAAGGGATTGCTTTAGAACCCAAACTCATTGATGTCCATGCTTTGCAACGTAGGGTCTTTGAGCTCGAACAAGACTCTGTGGATAATGATGTCCGTATTCAAGAGCTTGAAGACAGCAACACCAACAAAGACTCCAAGATTAAATAACTTTAGGCTAGCATGGGTGGTCTTACAACTCTATACTTTAATCAACAACAAAAACACGTTAAACGATTTGGAGATGAATTTAAGAGAGCGGGTGATAGCGGTGATAAAACTGTCGGTGGTGAGCAAGGTGCTCCTGATGATTGCGGTTGTAGTTTGCGTCATGCTTCAAATATTGATTCTTCTACGCAACTGGAGAAATACATAACTGCTCCACCTAAGACCGCTGAACAAATAGAAAGAATCAAAAAACAAGATGTTGATCACGAAAAACTCTAACCAGAAAGTCGTATCTTCAGATCATCCAGACAAATTTGTGATGGAACTCCAAAAGGGGTTCATTGATAAATATGGTGATCGTTCAGGAGTTGTTTCATGGGGTTATGATATCTAGAAAGAGATGTGGTGGGTCAAGCGTAAGTCTGGAAACATGGAATACTATAAGAAGATGAAAGATTTTGGTTCGTGGAAAAAGGTTGATTTAGGTGATTTGATACAAGCTCCTTTCCCCAACCCAAATCATGATCCAAAGGCCACCAAATTCTGGAACTTTTTTGAGCAACCAGGTGGAGAAAGGGTTCCCCAATACGCCCACTTCTGATTCCTTTGACAAGAAAGCGAAGGGGGTTCGTGGTCCTTATACTAACAAGCTGATGCTGAACGTTATGTGGCCTCCAACTGCTAAGTGAATTCCATTCTGATCACCAAGAGATATCCTAAAGGTGCTCTTGATGAGATGATGTTTTGGACTTTTGATGGCGAGACTGCTACTAAATAAGGGTCATTACCGTATCGTTGATCCACGAGACCTTCTCAAGTTTGGAGAAAAAGACATCAAGACTCTTAGCGGCTTTCAGATTATGGCTAAACCACTTTATGAGCCAGCTCAAAAGAGTATACAAGTATGGTGGGATCGATCATTCATGCGGGTTAATGGGAAGATGCTTACAGAGAGGCTGATGCTGAAGTGATGGAGCATGAATGAAGATCAAGCTATAAACCAGGGGCAGATTGTTGGGCTAGACTTAATGTTTTATACTTAATCTATTGGACATGGATTTTGGTTATCATGTAATACCGAAAACTATTGTTTTATGTGGGCTTTTGGTTGGGCTTGGGCCATAGTGTTTTGGTGTTATATATACATTGTAACTACGTCATTATAGGGGGTGATCATTAGCGAACGGTGGAGGGTTACATAGTCTCTGATTCTTATCATATTGTAATCCTTGTTAAGGGCTTAAGCACCAAACGTTAATATAACGTGTTTTTTGAAGTCCATTGTGTGTTGATTCGTGTTTTCCCGTGTTTGTCTTGAATCAACTCATTGTTAGTTTCCGCCTAACAGTTAGTTATTGATATCACATTGAAAGATCCTTGTTTTGAGACTTACAGTATTTAATATTGAAATTTAGTCTTAAAAGTCTTGTGAAGGAACTTATTTAGAACTAATATTTAGTCTCCAAATATTGTTGTAGATCAAATAATTACGGATTGATATTCAGTCTCCACTAATCGACACATATTTTACTAGTAAGAAAACATATATATTGCAAATGTTACTCAAATAAGGTTAATCAAGGTCACAAAGACCAAATTGAGTAATTAACACGACACCATACATCAAACGTAGTCAATGCATGTTAAAATTCATCAATCATAATTCTTCATTGGTCAAACGTAATTATAATTGATGGATCACACACCCAAATACAATTTGAGAGAGTCAAATTTAGTAATGCGAGTGTCATTTAGAGCCCAACTTGGTTAAAGTTAGCTAATCGTAATAAAATACGAATAGTAGCTAGCAACTATCATTCATAATGATCAAATACAATTTAACTTATTGAAATTGGTTAAGTATCTAAAAAATAAGAAAATAAAAATGCATTTTACTTATAATTATTTATATCTTTCTTTTTATCATACACTTTTATCTCATATTATTTTATAGTCAATGAGCTGTTGGTGGAGTGATAAGAAGGAGACGTCGTTTTCTATGTAACCCAGGTTTGATTGTTGCCTCCCAAAATTTAGTTTTAGTGGCACCATGGTGATTGTGAAAGACTAGGAGAGTAAGTGGCTTCGCTAGTTGGATCCTTGAAATGTGTGTGTTTATCTCATCACATTGGCGTGCATCGGGTGTTAACCTTAGGTGAGAGTTTTTCCTAACTTAAAAGATGAATGTATTTGCTATAATTAATTTAACCAGTATCTCACTTAAATGACTCATTGGTCATTTAGAAAAATCTTCTTGTACTTTATTTTTATCCTTTTAAAAAATTACCCCTTTCATAATTTCCTCTGCTGATAAAATTTCTGCCACCCCCCCCCCCCCCCCCCATCATTCTTCCAATGAGCTCGACATTGCTGAAACATGAGGGAGGATGTAAGCCGGCTTGAACAGAGACGTTGGATTCAAGTATACAAACAAGGTTAGCATTCCAACTATTTATTGCGATCTAGATCTTGGGTATCATTGGCGGTAGATTTTGTTTTTCCTTTGGATTTTGCGTTACTATCTTGAACAGTTATGCCAATTTGAAATTGTTATCCAAACAAGTCGATCAACTGAAAACTAAATGATGACTTTTGGATTGTATAATCAGATTAGGGTTTGTTAGTATGAGCCAATGTGCTTCTCCGTGGGAAAAGGGAAAGCGGAAAATGGAAGGTTTTAGACAGCGTCTCAAGTTTTAGTAATAATGTTGTTTATTGTTCTCTAAATAATTCATACATTGAATATTAACAAAGCATCGGAGATGTTATTTTAACTTGTTTTTCTTCAATTATTTCATATAAATTGGCTTCCAAATAGTTTCTGTAGATGCATAATGTTATAAATGTTGTTGAAGGTATATTGCAGAAATAGGGATATTAGGTACTCGCGATTTTCATAACAACTCGTATTGAGTTTACCATATTTTGGTAAGTACCCATTTTTGTTCGAACTTATTTTGATGAGAACCCCTTTTAACCCATCCGGAACCAAATCGAACTTGTTTTATATTGACCAGTTTTGACCGAAACCTGAATCGACCTGACCCAGTACCCGCTCTGCGTGCTTTGGTTGACTAATTTTACGTGTATGGATCAAGCAGTTTGAGAATTTTCAGTTTTAGTCTATGATAAATTGGACAAAGTATCACACAAACCAAAGGTTAATTAAAATGATGCCCAATTCGTTTAGTGCTTGTATAGGAAAATGATCAATCATTGCGATTTGTTTAACGTTAAAAAATTGGATCACTATTTGTTGACATGCCTTTATATATTTTTAGGGTAATAGGAAGCTGTCTGCTAGGAGTGGAAATGGATGTCGTGAGCAAGGTACTATTGGATATCAAATCACTCCCAATTCAAAGGTTAATCAAAGTGACTTCTAGTGTCATTGTTTTCAAATCTTGCGGAAGTTTAGAAATTTTGATCTAAACAACGAAGGTGTTGATTTAATGTGATACGTATGGAGTATACTTACTACATTTTTCATTTCTTCAGTAGAAGCAAATCAGCAATCGTGTTGGTTACTTTACCAGCATAGCACCACATGAGTATGTATATTTCACCATGTTATATAGTTTTATATATTATTTTCTTGTTTTTAAATATCTCGTATACACTTTGATTTGAAAATTTTGTGAATTTAATGTTTATGTGGTTTGATTTTTTTTTATATTTAAAGCTCATTTCAAATGTGTTATGCATAAATGCAATTCAGGGTTATATGGTAATTATATATGTATTATTTCAAGATCATGCATTATACTACAGCTTTTTGATTGACTTTTTTAATTATGATTTACTGTTATTCCACTATGAATATTTTTTTCTTTCTAAGAAAAGTTAATTGATTAAAAAGAAACTTTAGGGATGCCAAATTAATTGTCTTTCTTTATGTATTAACTCATGTTTGTTTTTCTATTCACTCCTGAATGCTCTACGGAAGTTTGGCTTAAGGTTTTGGCATGGTGGTATTTTGGCATGCTTTTGAGCAATGGACATCTGAGTAGTTGTTAGTGCACGGTTTTGCGTCTTGAGTCTTTGTAATTATCGTTAAAGTATTTGTTTTATGTTTAATGTAATAAACTATTAAGTTATTCTCTAGTTCGTTATATGTATTGTCTAGTTCGCTAAAGTTGTTTAGCGAACTAAGGCTTAAGGTTATTCCCTCCTGATTCGTTAAGGGATGTTAACGAATCAGGGGGTGATTCGTTAGTTTATTTCGTTTAAATGTATGTAACGAAGCGAACTCTAGTTTGTTAGGGGATGTTAACGAACTAGGTTCATCTTCTATTTATATGTGAACTCTGTTCACGTTTAATTTAAGTTTTGGGAGATATTTAACGAAACTCTGTTCAAACTCTCTCTCTCGATCTTCATCCTAATATATACAGCTACTAATATATACATACTGATATTACATAATACACATACAACACTTAATCATACGTAATTATGAGCTAGATCCATATTAAGGTATTAATATATTATATACATATCTGAGATCTGTTATTGTTATTGGATTGATATCCAGGGTTCCAACAAGTGGTATCAGAGCTTTCGGGGCTCAATTACACTTGATTTGGTGTTTATTTAGAGTATTGGTTTGTTAGTGTACTGTTTGGGTGATTTTGGATCAATTTAAGGTTAATTGATTGAATTATGGTAGGTTTGGACTGGATTTGAGTTGGTTAAGGTATTGGAAATGTATTGTGAATTGGAATTGAAGTTTGGTTTGGTTTTGGATTGATTCGGTACTGATTTTGGTTTGTGGCCGAAACAGAGATTGTGTTTTAGTATAATTGGACTGGTAATTGGGGTTAATTGGTTACGAGTTTAGATGTTTTGGATTCGCGATCAACTTACGAGTTGTTTGGTAGTTTATTTGTGAGTTTTGGTTAAGAATTGATATTGTATTACAGATCTAAGTTTCTGGGTTGGTGTTCTTCATTTTCAGAAGATCTGGAATTTTATCTTTGAAGATTTGAAGATGAATATGGTTCGCTATCATCTTTCTGATGATTCGTTATATTATTCACTTTGATTCGTTATCTAAGTTAGTTAATTCGCTATAAGTACCAAGTAATTCATTAACCAGTTCGCATCAACATCTGATTCGTGTTCAACAGATTCGTGTGACACGTGTTTACTTTGGGATTTGTGTCATAACAACCTTTGCCACGTGGCAAAGGCATCAGAGTTTGTTACAAACCGTTGTAACAACCTGGTTCGTTATCTGTTTCGCTAAGTCTTTTTTAGTGATTCTCTATTGAATACTCTCTAATTCGCTAGCTAATTCGTTTGTCAATTCGTTAGTTTGACTTATTGTTAAATCTGACTCGTTGACTTTCTGATTCGTTAGATTGATTCGTTAAACTCAATCTTGATTCGCTATCTGATCAATCTTAGCTTCGTTAAGATTTGATTTGTTAAACTACTGTTCACAGTTCGCTACAACTGTTTACAGTTCGTTACATTTACCATTCGTTAATCTTATTCGCTGGTTGATTCGCTACACGCTTAAATTTATGAAACTTGTCAAAAATGGCTGGTATGTATGCATTAGCGTCTCAAAACATGTTGATGCAACAAATGTTGCAACTTGATACCAAGATAGGTTCATATTCGAAATGTCCAAGATTGATGAAGTTTAGTGACTTTGCCAAGTGGGAACCTCGGTTTCGTGCTCATTTGGGGTATGTTCATCCTGATTGCCCATATTGTCTAGATGAAGTTTATATGGCACCAATGATTGGTGATAATACTATTGGGTATACTAAGAGGTGATAAGAAGTAATATTGTCTCGTTGCTTTTACTTGTTAGAATTAAGACCGCGCGAGAGCTGGTTTTTGTCTTGTCAAGTTTGAGTGTTTATGTGCAATTAGTTGGTTTAATTTGGGTTAAGTTAAATTGTTCCTCTTTCCTTGGTGACATAGTATTTGTCTCCATTAGGATAGTGTGTCGATGAGACCGAGAGGAGAGTCGACATTTGAACACGTTAATAATTGTTTTTCCGGTTTATTCTTTAAAATCAACTAAAATAAGTTAGAGTTTGTTAGAGAGACTGAGAGTTAATTTGACTTTCTTAAACAAGGTTTAGTTGTGTCATCTTTTATAACCGGTGTCATGAATATTTTCAATCCGTTGTCTTGTTATTTCTATCAACATGATTCATTCCTAGGTAGACGTCTTTATTCATTGAATTTAAACCAAAGTTTTCTAAGTTTTGTTAAAAGTTTTCTTTCAGTTAAGTTAAGTAGTTAAATAAGTTCTAAAATAAATTAATTAAATATTTTGGTGAGTCTTAGTCAGAGTTTAGTAATTATAAACGTTTTCACGTGTCTTCGAGTTCGATATCCGGACTTTCCTTATCTGTGCTATACGCGATCGGTACACTTGCCGTTTGTGTGAACTAGGATAGATTGTTTGGTTTTTAAAGCTTAGTTGCGACTTGCGTTTAATATTTATATATATATTTTCGCACATCAAGTTTTTGGCGCCGTTGCCGGGGACACGGTTAGAGGCGTATTAAGAACGACTCGAGTTAAGACTTGCCTTGTTTACTACTTGTCTTTCTTAATTGTTTTGTTTGTTAGTTTAAAATAGTTTAGCTAATTAATATTTCTTTTATTTATTTTAATAGTTGTATGCGACGTACTCGATCTCTAGGACCACCAGAAGTTGAAGGATTTCCTGAACCAGAGAGAGAGCTTCTTGAGAGACGTCGTACAAAACCGTCTTCCAGTTCATCTACATCCGTCGGTAATACGTTTTCTTCTCCTACTTTTTCTGAACCCGTCATTAGGGATAGGATTATGGGCGACGCGAATCCACTACCAAGGAGGACAGTTGCAGACCGGGCCCGTCCGGTCGATGCTGGCGCGAGATCCAACATTGCTCCACCAGCTATAGGACTTCAAACGACTTGGCAGATTCCATCTAATGTTCTGAACACGATTGCTCATTCTGCTCAGTTTCACGGGTTGCTCCACGAGAACCCGCATTCTCATCTCACTCGTATTGCACGTATCTGCGACACGTTTCATCTTGCCGGCGTATCCGAAGACGCCATAAAACTCCGAATCTTTCCGTTCTCACTCGTTGATCATGCGAGTCTGTGGCTTGAGTCCCTCCCACAGGGATCCATTGCTACTTGGGCTGCCATGCAGACCCAATTTCTTGAAAAATACGATCCTCCGGCTAAGGCCGCTCGTTTGCGTAACCAGATTCATTCTTTCCAGATGGAGGACACCGAGAGCTTCTACGAGGTGTGGGAAAGGTTCAAAAATCTACTTGCGTTATGTCCAAACCACGGCCTACAAGATGGGCGGTTGTTGAGAAGTTCTACAACGGAGTGACGTACGCAACTCAGAGTATGCTCGACACAGCTGCAGGAGGTAACCTACTAACGACGAAAGATACGGATGAGTGCATTGCCTTGTTTAACGGTTTAGCCATGAGTGGATACCAGCGACCACCAGTTAAGAGTACCAAAACCGTCGGTTCCCTATCACGCGGCATGCATTCGGTCGATACGAGCACCGCACTTGCGGCACAAGTTGAAGCGTTAGCAAAGATCGTGAAGGACTTGCAGGTGAAAAGTAAGTTATGCGAAATCTGTAGAGGGGGACACGATACCGTTCAATGCCCCGTAGGTTTCCAGGAGGAGGCAGTCGACTTTGTTAATAATCCAAACCGAAATCAACATTCTTTCAAATCTTATAATTCGGGGTGGAGAGGTAACCAAAATTCCAACTGGAGGAACGGAAATCAGTCCGGCTTCCAGCAACGTCAGAGCCTATTCCAGGATTACGGTGAGGGACCGAGTAGTGGGGAGAAGAAGCCCACGTTAGAGGAGATGATGGCACAGCAGACACAGATGTTGTCGCAACTCATGACTCGAGAGGACTCCCGTCACAAAGAAACTCAAGAACAATTCCGGGAGCACGAGTCATTCATGAGAAATCAAGGAGCGTCAATTCAAAATCTTGAGCGTCAGATGGGAGAGATAGCAAGTCGTCTAAATGAGAGGTCGCCAGGTACACTTCCAAGTAACACTGAACAAAATCCGAAGGCGTTCGCGAAGGCTGTGACGACAAGGAGCGGTGTGGGGGCACGTAGCGAGCCAGTGATTCAAAAGGCGACGAGAGGAGTCGTTAACAAGCCTGCGGTAGATGTGTAGGAGCAGGTAGACGAGGAGATTCAGTTGGAGTCTCCACCGGCCGAGGTGCATCAAAGGGACAGACCCGGAAGTTCAGCACAGGCCGAGAACCAACCATTACCCAGCACACCACCGAGAGTCTACAAACCTAGACTCCCATTTCCCGGGAGAGTCCGTAGGGATAGAGACGAGGAGCAAACTCCAAATTTCTTGATCTTTTGAAGCAACTTCATCTTAATATACCTTTCCTTGAGGCACTTACGCAAATGCCCAAATACGCAAAGTTTCTCAAGGATATTCTTTCAAACAAAGAGAAGTTAGCCGAAGTCTCTTTCATTCCTTTGAGTGCTGGTTGCTCTGCAGTCTTGCAGAGAAAGTTACCAGAAAAGATGTCCGATCCTGGGAGTTTCACAATTCCCTGCATCTTGAGTGATAATACGGTCGTCCATGTGCTGGCAGATCTTGGTTCCAGTATTAATCTCATGCCGTATTCCGTGTATCGCAAGTTGGGTCTAGGTGAACCGAGGCCTACCCGTATGAGTATCCAGCTTGCTGATCGTTCTGTGAAATACCCTCGAGGGGTGGTCGAGAACATGCTTGTTCGTGTCGACAAGTTCATCTTCCCGGTGGACTTTGTCATCCTGGACATGAACGATGACGATAGTGTACGACTCATCTTAGGCCGACCATTCCTTGCCACTGCACAGGCATTGATTGATGTATGCGAGGGTAAACTAATCTTAAGAGTTGGGGATGAGAACGTCACCTTTGACGTTCGACAGTCACTAAAACACCCCAAGTCTGCTGATGACTCCTTATACTTCATTGATACCATCATGGAGCATGTCGGGGAGTTTTTCAGCGAAATTTGTGGAGGATCTGCCTCCGACACCCAGATTCTCGATAGGGAGATTCCGGAGATTGAAATGATTGCCGAACCAATCAGTCCTTAAATGACGACACCGAGTCGCATACCCCTGAATCTGGTGTGTCTGATGAGATCGTACGAGACGATCCGATGGACCGACCTTCAGTCGAGAGTCCTCCTCTTTCCTTAGAGCTTAAGGATTTACCTTCCCACCTTGAGTATGCTTTTTTAGATGAAGAGAGGAAGCTTCCGGTTATCATTGCATCTTCATTGACCGAGGTCGAGAAGGAGAAGTTGTTGAGGGTGCTACGAGAGCAAAAGGAGGCTATTGCTTGGAAGATTATCGACATCAAGGGTATCAACCCTTCGTTCTGCACTCATAAAATCCTCATGGAGGAAAATTTCAAAACTGTCGTCCAGCCGCAACGGCGGCTTAATCCGAAAATGCAAGAGGTCGTAAAGAAGGAGATCATTAAACTCCTTGATGCGGGGATTATTTTCCCCATTTCTGATAGTGCTTGGGTGAGTCCAGTCCAAGTGGTTCCTAAAAAGGGTGGCATGACTGTCGTCACCAACGAGAGGAACGAGCTTATTCCTACGAGGACTGTGACAGGATGGCGAGTCTGCATCGACTATCACCGACTGAATGATGCCACCAGGAAAGACCACTTCCCTCTCCCATTCATTGATCAGATGTTAGAGCGTTTAGCAGGTCAGCAGTACTACTGCTTCCTAGATGGTTTCTCCGGGTACTTCCAGGTTCCGATAGCTCCCGACGACCAGGAGAAAACCACTTTCACCTGCCCTTACGGAACGTTTGCTTACAAACGTATGCCGTTCGGACTGTGTAACGCTCCGACCATATTCCAGAAGTGTATGGTGGCCATTTTTCATGATATGATCGAGGACTCAATGGAGGTGTTCATGGACGATTTTTCCGTATTTGGGAGTTCCTTCGATCATTGTTTATCAAATCTCGAGAGGATGATGTCCCGCTGCGTTGACACCAACCTAGTCCTTAACTGGGAAAAATGTCATTTCATGGTTCGCGAGGGCATTTTTCTAGGTCATCGAATCTCAAGTGCGAGGATAGAGGTTGACCGGGCAAAGGTCGAGACCATTTCTAATCTTCCCCCGCCTACTTCTGTGAGATCAATTCGTAGCTTTCTAGGTCATGCCGGGTTCTACCGCCGGTTCATCAAAGATTTTTCTAAAATCGCGAGACCCATGACCAAACTTTTGGAGAAGGACGCTCCATTTATTTTTTCTGAGCAGTGTATCGAGGCGTTTGATCTTCTAAAAGACAAATTAGTTAACGCCCCAATCATGGTTGCTCCCGACTGGTCGTTACCATTCGAGTTGATGTGTGACGCAAGCGACTTCGCAATCGGAGCGTTTCTTGGACAACGGAAGGATAAACATTTCCATCCGATCTATTATGCAAGACGGACCTTAAATGGCGCACAGGAAAGCTATACCACCACCGAAAAAGAACTTTTAGCTGTGGTGTTCGCTTTCGACAAATTTAGGTCTTATCTGGTTTTGTCCAAAACGATTGTTTATACGGATCATGCCGCTATTAGATATCTTTTCAGCAAGCAGGATGCTAAGCCTTGTCTTATCCGATGGATCCTGTTGCTTCAAGAGTTCGATATAGAGATCCGTGATAAAAAGGGGGCCGAGAATGTGGCGGCTGGTCATCTTTCGCGACTAGAGGGAGTTGATTCAGGAGATTCAGGAGTTAGGATCGACGATCGTTTTCCGACGGAGAGTCTGACGTTCGTTACTGCACAAGAGGAAGGTTTTCCATGGTTTGTTGATTTCGCGAATTATCTCGCTGACGGATACCTCCCAAAGATGCCTTACCAGCAAAAGAAGAAATTCTTTGCTGACATCAAATTTTACCTTTGGGACGATCCATGTCTTTTCCGTATTGGTGCTGATCAGCTTATTAGAAGATGTGTGGATGTCAAGGAAGGATGGCAAATTTTGAGCCATTGTCATGTGGGACCGACTGGAGGTCACCACGGTGTGAGTTCTACGGCAAAGAAAGTCTTTGATTCTGGTTTTTACTGGCCGTCTATCTTTAAGGATGCTCACCTGTTCGTTAAGAGTTGCGATCGTTGCCAGCGTGTCGGCAACATTTCTTCGCGAAACGAAATGCCCCAGAATGCCGTTCAAGTTTGTGAGGTTTTTGATATATGGGGTATTGATTTCATGGGACCGTTTCCATCTTCGCGTGGAAACAAATACATACTAGTGGCCGTCGATTACGTGTCTAAGTGGGTTGAGGCCAAAGCTCTACCCACCAATGATGCCCGAGTGGTAGTCCGTTTTCTGAAAAGTCTATTTGCTCGTTTTGGAGTCCCGAAAGCCTTGATCAGTGATCGGGGTACTCACTTTTGCAACTCGCAGATGGATAAGGCGTTGAAGCGTTATGGGGTCACCCATCGGCTTGCGACCGCCTACCACCCACAGACTAGTGGGCAAGTGGAAGTGAGTAATCGGGGAATCAAACGTATTCTCGAGAAAACGGTTGGTTCAAATCGTCGGGATTGGTCCGACAAATTAGATGACGCTTTGTGGGCCTTCCGTACAGCCTACAAGACTCCGACTGGTTCCACACCATTTCGGATGATTTATGGGTAGGCCTGTCATCTTCCTGTTGAATTGGAACACCGCGCTTCATGGGCCCTTCAAAGGGTTAATCTTGATTTACCCGCCGCAGAGGGTAATCGTTTCCATCAATTACATGAATTAGAGGAGCTCCGGTGTAACGATTCCGGCAAAATCAGGTATACCCTAACCGGTATATACTATTTATGTGTTATTTAATAATGAATATATGAATTATAATGCGTTTATACGAGTATGTATGATTCCCAATACGGATTATACTCGATTATACAGTTAATCGTATTGGAAATACGATTAACCGATTAACGGTTATTGAAGCCCGAACGAATCGAGGATTTCATTATAGACGAGATATATGATATTTAGTGATGTTTACGAAGTATTAAAGCTTCGGGATAAGTGGATTAAAGCATAGAAAAAGAATTTTCGATTTAATGGTACGTCGGTACGTTAAACGAAACCTTTAATACCAAACCGAGCAAGAGACGATCGATCAAGCCGAAAAAGATGCGCAATTATTAATAATATGATGTTTTAAGTTAATAAATGTCATGGTTTAAGTTTTTTTTAGTTTTTAAATCGGTTTTATATAAATTTCATTTTTTAAGCCGAAAACGACCGTTTTAGCCTCGTTTTAAGCTGAATTAAACATTTAACCGAAAAAAGAACTGAACCAGATTATCCAAAACATTATCCGGATTTCCAAAATCCAAACGAATGGCTAGAAATGGAGAAGTGGGTCCCAACCCCACCTCCCCTTCCCTTGTCCGATCGGCAGGGGTATAAACCCCTTGCCTTTTATTATTTTTTTTTTACAACAACCATTGTATTATCCTTCTTCTCTCTTCACATTATCACTCAAAAACCCAGATTTGTAGCAAGAAAAACACAAGGTAAATGCATATTGTGATGGCTAAATCTTAGTTTTAGTTCCATATTTTGAGTTTATAATGCAAAGGTGAGGTTTTATCTTCAAAAGGGGTGAAAACCCGAGCTATAAACCGATCTTGCTTGACCAAGGGATGTATTTATGATATACAAATGATCTTGGTCTAAGAATGAGTTCAAACGAACTAAAAACGAAATTTTACGGTTTAAATCTTTGTTTTTAAATCATAACCGAACCCATGAAAGAAATGGCTTGATTGTGGGTGTAACTTGCTTGGTGTGGTGTTATTGTGCTTGTAGGTGTTGTATCTAGTTGTTAACAAAGGCTAGAAAGCAAGATCTTTGCGATTTGAAGCTAAAAACACAAGGTAGTTCGGTTTTTTATATAGTGTATGTGATTTGGACAGATTGTGGTAAATTTGGAGTTAGGATACGAAATTTCACAGAGATGATCTACACATGAAAATATGAGTTCTGTGAAAATTTGGTAATTTTTGAACAAAGGATGAATATTTGGTGAATTTAATGCTCGGTTTTGGCTAAAAATGGTGAAAAATATTTAAATATCATGATAAATTCTATAAAATTCAAGATAAGCTTTTTATAACATGTAAAAGTCACACACAAAATTTTAGGTCAGTTGGAGAAGTCTAAGTAGGTTTTTCGGTTAAACGAGTTCTAGGGTTTTCTAGCTCGGTTTTAGTGAAAATGGCATGTAAAAAGAGATTTTGGTTCTTGAAAAATTACAGGGGACTATGTGGATGGCAGGGGTCATCCAAGAAAAATTTGGGATTTTTCTAAGGTCGTTTGGTAGTTACGACATATTTAGTGTTTAAATGGTGTTTAAAAAATAGATAAATAAATTTTAAATATAAAAATTAATTCTGGAAATATTTTTATAAAATTCCCCACTGTCAAAAAATGATTTGTGCAAAATTTCAAGATCCGAGATTAAACGGATAATTATTTGTGCTAAAAAAAACAACAAACTTTTAAAGTTTAAAACGCGTAAACCGGTAAAGTTCGCCTAAACGAGCTGACTGGTGTATAAAAACCCTAAAAATAAACTATTTTCATATAACTGAGTTAAACAGGTAAAAATAAATCATCCGAAAATAATTCGGATGATTTGGGTAATTTTATCCGATTTAACAGTTTCCGGTACACTAAAGACGGAAACGGGTCCCGCGGCCAATCGGGGCGTCTAAACCGAGCTCTAATTTCACAACTTTAATTAAATTATCAGTCAACAACTATTTTCGGGTCGTGTGTGACCAAACTCATTTTTGAAACATAAAAAAAACGGATAACCGTGCTAGGCACGCAAAACGGGGAAAACGAACTAATAGTAATTTTGACTATTGAACTCTAAACGATATCACAATCTGAGTCCGGAGCAGTGTTTCTGGGTTAACATTGCCCCCGGAACGGGTACAGTACTGGGTTAACAGTGACCACAGATGTACCGGTTAACACGGTTAAAATTATATTAATAGTGATTGTATAGTAACGAACTTAGGGATCGTATTACAGATCCGGATTAGTAGCTTGCGTACTGTGTTACCTACTTGCTTGCGATAAGGTGAGTTTCACGAGCCCCTTTTTCTGAATTGTTTCTTTTAATATTTTCTCGGGGCGGAAAGCATGTTACTATTAAAATGTTTAAGTACATACTTAACGCATGGATTTGCTTGTATTTATATATATTTTATTGTACGGGAATCGTACGGAAATGTACTAAGATGGTGATTGTCTGAGTTGCTAACATTGTAAGGCCCCGCAACACGAGTGATTAGCTAAAAGCCGGTAGAGTGTGAATAGTACTATTGGTCTGACAAACCCAACTGGTCCGGCATGGATTTGCTGATGTTTCCCAGCCAGTTGCACATGTCTATTTTGTTGTTATTTATTTTGCTATGTAATGTTAGGCATAGCGGTTTGGGGCAGGTTCGTGGGCGGAGTATGCCACGGGGTTGTATGTGGTAGTCAGAGGTTTCACTTGTGGGCTCAGCATAATTACATCGCTAATATATGATTATTATAATGATTTGTCACTGTTTATTTAAAATAGTGAAACTCACCAACTATTCGTAGTTGACCCGTTTTCTTTACATGCTTTCTAGGTACCCTCAAGCTGGAATAATTGCTACATGCTTGACGATGCGTGTTTTTTTTTTTTTTTTTTTGTGGAAGCTTAATGATCTTTTTGTATTAAATATGTTAATGTACTGTTGGTAAAACTTATGTGCTAACGCCTAGACGGTAACTAAACTCGGAACAATGTAATATGGTGTAAATTAATGTAGTAGTGTTTTCTTTATAAGCAATGCTGTTAATATCAGACGTGTCTGTTGCACCTCGTTTATGCTTCCGCTGCGGTTACGGGGTGTTACATCCGGGATCACGCATACGCACAATCATTTCGGTATAAGGAGCATACGAAGGAACTGCATGACAGGAAATTGAAGGGTAATAAGCAGTTCAAGTGTGGGGATAAGGTTTTACAGTATAACTCACGGTTGAGGTTATTCCCGGGAAAGTTGAAATCCCGATGGTCGGGACCGTTCACAGTCACTGAGGTTTTCCCGTATGGCACGATTGAGATACAAGATCGAAGCGGGAAGTTTAAGGTGAACGGCCATAGATTGAAGCACTACATAGGAGAGCCGATAACTGATCAGACAGTCGAGGTGTTCTACCTTGACTCATTCACCGAGGAATAGTCGTGATGGATGCATCACTCGGGAGACAGCCCGAGTTGTAGAGTTTGTATTTTGATTCTCTTTATTATCTGTTTTATTTGTTTTATTTCTATTTATATTTATAAAAACATAAAAATACAAAAAAAATACAAAAAAAATAAATATTTATTAAAAATCAAAAAAAATTAAAAAATTCAAAAACACAAAAATATGTTTATTTCTTATGTTTCTGTTTTCTGTTTTGTATGCCGCTACATGCGAGCGAGTTTGAGTTGTTACAGGTATTATTATACGCATGGTAGCTCTTATGGCGTTTTGGAACTGGTTCACCCGAGGTTGCGGCCGCGAATGAAATGCTATACGGTCGTTCGTTCGAATCATACACAGCTGATAAAGAATCTGCATCTAAACTAGGGGAGTAACCCGTTCTCTATTTTAATTTCTGTTCTTTCAAGTTTTAGTTTTATGCTTTACGTTTTATTTTTATTTTATTTCTTTTCATTGTTCTCATCGAGGACGATTTCGTTCTAAGTGTGAGGATGGGAATTTATTTTACTTAGTTGTAGAAAATAAAAATAATAATAATAATAATAAAATTAAAAAATTTTAAAAAAATAAAAAGTTTTCACTTGTTTTTCGTTTTCGTACGTTGTTTAAGTTGAAAAAAAAAAGAAAAAAGAAATAATAATAATAATAATGTCCCTTGTTTTTAGTTTCTTTTGCATTAAAGTGGGAGATGATGATTTTATTCGGAAATCGGTTTTTCAAACTACTAATAATATGAGATAAATTAAAGAAAACGCACTTAACTTGGGATGTGTCGGTAGGCTCAGCCTTGAAAATGAAAGGGCAAATTTGATAAAACAGTTAAACGGAAATCTTTTGTGGGTAAAGTGTTTTGTCCGTGGAAAATAAGCAATGAAAGGTCGGGCCATACTCAAGCCTCAAATTTTGGTATGAAAAAGTGAAAGTATCATGAGTTTTAAAAATTTGAATACGTTATCATATGATGCTTGGGTAGGTTAACGTTAGAGTATGCCGTGTAGCCTATGATATAAAATCTTAAAATGCTAGTTTAGTGTTTTACACCTCATCGGCGTATGGTTTTATAACCTTAAATCCTGTATTGATGGGATGCTTCGGGTCCGGAGACCATGGGTCTGTATGCAATCTATTTAGCTGGGTATTCACAATTCCTAAGTGGGGTTGTGTATATTTAAAATAAAGCCAAAGAGCAAACCCTTATAAGTCTATAAACATGATCACAAAAAGTACAAATACACTACAGACTTGATCATCCACGCTGTTAGTCATGTGGGGCCCCCTTGCTCGCGTCTCATTACCATTAAGAAACGGACCACAAGGGACACGCTACATGTAAGCCCTACAGATAAAATTTTGCATACTCACCTATGGTTATGAATTTGGGGTATTTCTTGATAACGGGGGTATGTCATGTTGTGGGGAGCACTAGCTATAATTAATTGAACCTTAATCATATCTAATGGTTGCTTGGTAGACTTTGATGCTTAAGCTTAGGTGGATAAACAATACCCTAGATCGTCTTAACTATTCATAAATATTGAGCAACAAAGTTTTAATTCTGCTAATTTTGAGGTTTAAGTCAAGTTAGGGTGGTCTGGTCCGGTAAAAGCAGAAAATAAGCGGGTCTTAATTGTGTAAACCACTAAGTAATATTATTGTCGGATCTTATTTGTCCCGGTAAAGATTAAGGCATGAGTTTAGGTGGACAACAATATCGATGATCGCGGTTTTTGCGTTTTTCTGAGCTTTAAAATATAACCTATATGTTTGATTTAACTTTGATTTTCTGATTCTGATCCAACTGCATTAGACTTTTTCAGGGACGAAAAAGACTTAAGTGTGGGGATGTTTGATGTGTTGTAAAACACATTTACTTTCCGTATCATTTTTATCATGTTTTAATTACTTTTTAGTATAATTATTAAGTTTTATGGTTTGTTTATGCTTAATATTACAAAGATGATTGTTTTCTTGTAGGTTATGAACTTTGGTAGAAAAAAGAGTTAAAATTGAAGAGTTTAGGGGCTTAATTGGTCAACTTTCAAACTTATAAGTCAAGGCCCGACCCAAGCCCACATCTTAAAAGCCTTTTATAATATTATATTAAGTTAATACAAGAGTTTCCAGCCATTATTCAATCAATAATCCCGAAGGAGCCGGCAAAAAGAAGAAGAAAAAAAGGAAGAAGGAGGCGGCTGTTGGTGTCTTTGGCGGCTGGAGAGGAAGGAGAACATCATAGAGGATCTTGTGCAGCTGCTAGGCTTCTTATACATCCATTAATTCAGCCATAAACCTTAAGTAAAACACTCATAAACTTTACTTATTTTTCAAGAACCCTAACTTTGTTGATTTGGTCTTGAAGAATATTTTCCAAGGATAATATTCTAAGTAAATGTTTGCTCGGAGAACTGTTCCAACACACTTATGGATTACAAGGTCTGCTCGATAAAGACAAAAGTTTACTCGAAGACCTATTTGACACTTACAATAATTTTGAATAAGTCTGAATATGTTTTAACAATCATTAGGGTTTCTACAAGATGTCCAGTGTGCCTATTTAAGGAAACATTAGGTCACATTTATGACATGGGTGAATTACGACTGGTTAGACACTTTCTTAGCATACATGATACCTTTGTACAGAAAGTAGCCTCACCTAACATTCTACCTAGAAACCCTAAAGTTATTCCTTGTATTATTGATTAACATCAACGGAAATCTTTTGAGTCACTTATGTGTTTGTCATCTTTTTGTTATTTTAGCAATATCTTGATTACTATTGATTCCGCCTTTAGTTTGGGTTTTTCACGTCGGGTTAGTTCAGGTTCAGGTACGGGTTTTCACGGGTAGAGTTTTGAGTTTCGGGTAAAAGTGACACCCCTACGCTTACGCTGAATAATCAATGATGAACTAATACAATAACAATCTACGATTGAAATGGTGAGCCGATAACAATAGTTCATTGAGTCAATAACCATAGCATAGTCCAATACAATATTTACATTACCCCTAGACTATACACCAATAAGTGAGATAGGTATGTGGATACACACATGCCAACTTCATGACAATAACAGAACAACAATTATTCCAGGGTTGATCCATATGCTTCTCAACAGCCAATATGCATTAAGTGCTACTCTTTGTACATGATAACAATAGAGACGTCGTGGCCTTTCTTGTCATCACGGATGTTGCACACAATCAGTTCAACAATGATATCCATGTCTGACGGATATGCTCAGGTATAGAGGTCAATGATATGTTTACATCAAAGTTAATAGAACAACATTACACTAAATTTGGATAACGTTTAATCAATATCACAATATACAATATAGATCACATAACATAATCAACAAAAAAGTAAAGCAAATAGCAAACATAAAAAAGTATACATATTGAAAAAGGAAAACCACATGCATCTACACCACATAACATACACGACTCGTGTTCATTATTGAATCAGATTCATTATACATCTTCAAGACTTCATAGGATGGTTTTCCTTTATTCATGGTTTAAGCACCAACAACAACATAAAAACATTTAAATAGGTTAATGAAATAATTATAACATTAAACGGGCGACGGTGACGTTAAGTGGCAAGTTCCATCACTTAAACGTGTTGATTGAGGTTTGCATGAGCACATTATCTTATGAAAGCACATAACTAACGTGTGCATCATCTTCTTGAGTATCCCGTAGAAATAATTAATCATTTTCATGTAGTCGGACATGTATGAGTACATGAATACGATAACCGGGAAGAAAGTAACACCATATAATGTCATGTCTGACCATGTTCCTTCATTACTGATAATTAAAATAAGTGTGGCTGCAAAAGATACCAACATCATTGCCACAGAGATGATCAACATGATAAGTCCTGTAATTTGTTTTTGAAAAAGATTTGACGAGAAATCGCTAAACTGAAATGGTGATGTGACAATATTGAGAAAAACGATGACTGATGTTAGTGCTGTTGAGAGTGAAATCGCATCAGCTAAGGTGAAGAGGAGAAACATGGCTTTGTCCTCAAGAACAGGATGGCCATTATCATCTAGACCTCCTGGTATCGTGTAAGCTGAAGTACACGCGACTGTTGCGATTAGCACAGCAACAATGGAGCAGTTTTTCGCATTTTCGAACATCCAGTTCTTTGCTTCCAAGCAAAGTGGATCATTTGTTTCAAAACACACCTCAGAGGGGGTCTTTTCATTGGCATTTCGGGTATACTTGTCTAAGGTTCTAGTTAGCTTCTCCACCTTCTACGTAAACAAATCAAACAAATTAATGAAAATTTAAAAAATAAACCATGTCTAAATCAAACTACAACAGTAATTTATATGTCGATTTTGTTATATGCATTATATTATCAAGCATTTGGTTTTTAAAGGTGTTGATGTGAACATTCATAGATTTGAAAGGAGTGAAATTAACAAAACAATCATTTGATGAATAATATATACGGTGTTCTAAATAACTGTACTAGGGATGGTTTGCATTCAAACTAGTTTGAGACCGGTATACTACACTACTACACGTGAAATTCATTACACTACAATACTTAATTTAAAAATTGATACTCAATATGTATTTTCCATTGATTAAATTTGATATTCAAAAACTTGAGGATACATAATATAGTAGATACAGATACTTACTTCATAAAGACGTTGATCCTTTTGCAGTTCTTTAGCAGGATGCGTTACATCCTCCTTTAGGTCATCTACTTTCTGACCAACCATGTGCAACAAAGTGTTATAATTCTTATCAAGCTTTCCAGATAATCTTTCCATTGCATAATCCATTTTTTCCACAATTTCAATGATTTCATAACGTCTATGCAATATTGCCAAATGTAAAGTGTTGCGTCGATCTTTATCGACATGGTCTACCGCCTGAGGACGCCTTTTCAGTATTAGTTCAACAATATTGGTCGAGTTATTTTTTGTTGCTAGTAACAATGGAGTATCAGCTTTACGATCATTAGCTTCCAGCGCTGTTGTAATCTTTTTTCGTGTTTAGAACCAAGATTATCCACCAATGACTCTGTCTTTTTCCATGAATTGTCTTCTTCTATCAGTAAAGCAGTGATTTTCTGTGCCCATTCACATTCATATTTTTCTTTCTTCAAATCCTTGACCCAAGAGAACATGTTGTGTTCAGATTCAAAATCTGTGTCAATCACTACAAAACAAACTGTTTCAATGATGGCATGGACTTTAATGTACTGATACTCAAGTCAAGTAAGGCTTTGGTCATATCTACACATATATTTTAGGAAAATTGGATTTTAATAATCCCAACTTTACGCAGTTGGCCGATAATAATCCCAGCTTTGAATATAGCCGTCACTGTACCAACTTTCACACTATTTGTTTTCATTGGACCTCCGTTAAAAAAAACTTAACGGCGTTAAGTTTTTTTCAAATTTCAAACTAATATTTAGGGATTTTGATCGGAATGAGTCTACGATTCGATTGATGTAAACTTATCTCCAAACAGTGGTCCAAACGACTAAAGGATGCTTCATTTCCGGTGTTTAAACTATTAACTAACAAAAATCAAGCTGTTTGAAGCGTTGTTTCAAGTTAAGTTTTACGTCAATCGATTCGTATACTCATTCCGATCAAAAGCCCTAAAATATTAGTTTGAAATTTGAAAAAAACTTAACGTCGTTAAGTTTTTTTAACAGAGGTCCAATGAAAACAAATAGTGTGAAAGCTTGGACCAGTGACAGCTATATTCAAAGTTGGAATTATTATCGGCCAACTGCGTAAAGTTGGGATTATTAAATCTAATTTTCCTATATTTTAAAGCTTACCAATTAATTGTTGTAAACCGTACTCTACGGTACGGTTGCTTTGTGCTAGCGGTGTATAATTAATATATTATTATAATGTATTTAATTGTTTAGTAATTATTATATTTTTAATTAATTAATCGAATGTACACGGATGCCAAGTTAAGAAAAACCAGTTTTTTTTCTTTATTTTAAATTGTGACTTTTCCTTTGTGTTAGGTCACTGTATTCTCTAATTTGTAGAGCCATGTTGCCCCTATTTTCGTGAGACAATGTTTTCTTAACTGGATTTACACTGACTTCAGAGTTTGGCTCAGTTATTCCCTTGAGAAAACCATATCACCGGCCACCACTTTACAGTCGTTGTGTCATTATAAGAGTAGAACTCTCTAAAACATGGTGGACTCAGGATTTGAACTGACAACCTCACAAAGTCTAGCTCAAATTCTTCATTGCTAATATTTACCCAAAGTGTCACCAGTGAGGATCGAACTTGGGTCTTTATTGGAGAACCCAAACATCCTATCACTAGGAAACAAGTGGGGATACCCTGCTATCTCCAATATATTGTGTTTTTAAGTGCCATATGGCACTTGGCTTCACAAAAATACTTCGCGAGTGTTTGTTTTTCACAAAAGATCTTTCAGATCTCTTTTATCTGCTCCACGCAGACCACACGCAGACATTTAAGTCTGCAGTGTGTTTGTTTTTCTGAATACATTTCATTTAAAAAGGTCTGCGTGACCTCTTTCTGATGCAGACATGGACCATGGTTTTCTAAACTCTTCTAAACTTATTATTTCCATCAGATATCAAAAAACCCTAGCAAACAAATCACCTCTCCTCTCTTCTCCTTACCACTCCTTACCGCACCTTAAACTTCCTTCCATGCCGCCTTCGACCGCCCAACCCGTAGCTACCTGTCCACCCTATGCCGCTGCCTTAATTCTGGCCAATTTCAGAACAATTTCCGGCCAGATTCCGAGTAATCTCCGGCGATTAGGGTCAATTTCTGACTTACAGGATATTTGTGATGAAGTCTGGAAATATGTGAGATGATACTTCTAAGACTATATCGATTAGAGTTTGAGAGATGTGTGCAACTATGATTAAATTAGGGTTTCATATCAATGAAAGCAGGTGACTACAAATGTGAAGTATGAAGTTATTAAATTTATTTATTTACATCTCCTGATGATTATTTACTCCAAAATTTTCTATTTTATTTGTTTTCATTGCTTTTTAAGGTTTATTTCTTGTACAAAAGCTTGGTTAAACATGTTAATCTTGGATTATGTATTTTGATATTGTTAGTATTTTTAATTTTGGATAATTTATATGTTTTTGGTATAAAATTTGGATTTATGTATTTTTAATTGTTATTGGATAATTTGTAGTTTTGGTATAAAGATATATTCTGAAAATTTTGGCAGTCTGTAGACGATAAAAAACAAACAGACTTCTTCTTGCAGAATGCAGAGGTTTGGTTCACCTCTTCTGTTACAGATGTATGCAGATGTGGTCCGCAAACTGTAAATATTTTACCTCTGAAAAAACAAAAGGCACCATTCTTCTTTATTCTCTCTCATCTCTCTTTCCACTAACCTAACATATTCAATCTTGGTGCATTTTTCACCAAGAATCTTACTCTACCATCTCTTCTTCACACCATATCATTCCTAGTCCACATCACCTCTTTGTTTTCAAAACACCTCTGGAATCTTAAATGTCATTATAATCTATAAACTTTATAAGTTCGAGCTTTCCAATGTGGTGAAGTTTTCTCTTTATTATTATTTATTTTCTACATGATGCATAGCATTCGTTGGTGTTCTTCATGTTAAATTTCAATCTTTTGGCTTTTCGATTCAGGTTTTTCAATTTCTATAATATTAAATGCATAATTAAAAACCTGACCTTAATCACTTGCGATTTTTTCGAGTTCGGGTTATTTTGGGTTATGTTAATCAGGTTTCGAACATCTAATAAAAAAGACCATAAAAATCAATAATGCTAAAGTTAAAGTAAAATATTCATCATAATGCATAACATAAACAACCAAATAATATAATTCAAAGTATCAAAATGTAAAATAGTAATTTTTTATATTTAGTTTAGTAAAAGGAATAAAATGTGTGCCTGTAATCAATTACATAAAAATTGTTTATATCGATACAGAAGACAACTAGCAACAAATTGTTCCGCTAGCCCTTTTTTAATAGCCATGCACTTGAAAAGTAGTAATGTATCTTTGTAGATACACTGAGTGAGTTTTTTCATCAAAGTATCAATTCAATGGCGGATCAAGAATTTTTTTCAGTGGGTTCATAGTTTTAGATGCTCTAATTTTATTATGACTGGACATAAAAATTTTCAGGTCGGTTCAACGGTTCGGGTCGGTAAGGTTCATCACATAATATAAAGGTATACAATAACAAAAACAAATATCGTCACTAGAAATCTAAAAACACATAATATAAATTTGATTCTTTTCAAACTAAAAAACTACCTATGGTCTGACCAGATACTCTAATGATTCAAATCCAAATCAAAATTATATTATATCTAAAGGAATAAAATGTGAAATACAGAAAATTGATAGATGAAAAATGGAAGTGATATGGGTTCTAGCTTTTTCTTTATGTCTTTAGGGAATTATATCTATGACTTAATGGATTAGACAAAAAAATAACACAAGGAAAAAATATTACATGCATGAGGGGTTTTGAACCTGGGTTGTCTCACTATAGGGAGTAAAAGGCTTTACCACTAGACCACAACTCCTTTTTTTAATGGATTCAATTACCATTTTATATTCGGTTCACTTAAATATTTTATGTAGGCATTCTACTTAAAAATCGAAACTCAGTGGTTTCCTGTGAACCCGCAACTTACATACTAGATCCGCCCTTGATATATAATGGATATTGACTTCATGATGTAGGTGTTTTTAAAGAAAACTTGGATTTAGATGGTAACAAAATAAGAAGATATGTGATAACAATTTAACAATTTGGATGCTAAAGAATTGCTAAAGCAACAGGATTTTCAAGGCGGGATTAGAAGCATGTGTTGGGTTCATTTTTTAAGTGGAATGTGAACTGAATCGCTATACCTAATATCGGGTTCTTGAAACAAAACTTTATTCGGTTTTTTTAGTTGACAGGGACCTAAAATTTATACCCAATAACTGAACGAATTACTATGGTTCGGTTTTGGGTTTTCTAAGGTTTGGGTTAAGGTTTTGGGTGCCGGTAAAGGCTATGCACATTTTGTTGATCATTTCTTCATGTAAGTAATAATTAGCATGAATAAAAATAAACCTATGAACCTGTTACAGCATGGAGAGTAGTAACCGAAACAGAGTATGATGAAGTCGACATGTTTGTCATCTTGATCGAGTTCCCATTTAGGATGTATAGTTAAGGATGGTGTTAGGGTTCTTGAGAGGAACCCGGTTTAGGAGAGAGGAGACACACAAAATTGTTGTGTGCGAGATTAGGTTATGATGTTAATATTTATCTCTCTTTATATACACCCAAGGGGAAACCCTTTATTAGTTAATTATAGGTAATATGGTCCATCAACAATTACCAAACTAATATAAAATAAGGTATAGTTAATATTTGATCTATTATAATATAAATGATTATAATGGCCATATATAAATATATATAATTATATATTTAATCTTACATTCTCCCACTTGGCCGATTAATAATTTATTATGAGTATTAGATCAGCCTGATCAGGAGTTAACACTCATTTTAGCTTTAAACTTAAACTGGAGCAGAGAAATACTGTCATTGAATTGAACGTCAGCTCAACACCCCCATTAATTATATTGAAGTCCTTATTTAAAATCTAAGTAGTTATGATCAAAATTACCAAGTAAGCCCTTCAGAACGTTTGATTTGAATATTAATTCGTACATATGTTATTATGCATGTAGAACATATTAAGAGACGTACAAAATCAAAACTGATGAGGAAATTTAATAGTTAATCATTCATAGTATGATATGCAGTTGCGCATAGTCATCAATAATCCGTCATTATAACCGCTTTCATAATATTTATGGGTGAGACTTTTAGTTATCGAATCCTTAAGCATATCATGAATGTATTCGATACAAAAATTTAAATTCCTCAATTCGTTCATAAAAGAATAATTAGTTTCATATCGAAATTTAATGCAGCACCTCTCGAACTATTACTGTTTAAGAAAACATGGTAGCTGACTTTATCACTATTAGTCTTCAATATATAATTTATATGGAATTTAATAAAACTTATGAGTCCACTGATAAATTTCAACAACATTTATTGTTAATTGCGTGTGATTAATCAACATATTATGTCATTATAACTTAGATTATTTTTATCAGTTAATTTCATTATGACTCCTCTATGAGATAGATTTATCTTCTGACATAAGAATATATCCCGAAAATTACATTATGTTATCTTTGAATATAACAAGGTTTAGAGTAATCTACCAGTTTAAATTCTCACTTTTTCTTTAAATTATAGTCATTCGTTTCTTTTAAAGATATTTTAATGCTCTTTTAGATGCTTCACACTAATCTAGACATATCTAGTGTGTTACAGTTTTGAGTAATATCTGAACGAGTATAGACTTGAACTTATATAAGGCTTCTACTTAATGAAGCATAAAAAATAACATGTGTGTTCATATTATCCTCTAAAGTAGAGAAGTACTGTTTGTTACATGTGTAAGGAATATATTTGAGATCTATAATATCAAAGTGTGTGAATAATGCTTTGACTTATGTAACATATACTTGTCAGAATAATGTCATCTATATAAGGACAAGTTTGTTTTTAGTTGCTCCCACTCATCTTGAGGTAGGTACATTAATCCACTTGTTTTTAATGAAAATAAAATTGTATAAAGATTTCATCACATTTAATGTTTACATTAACCCATATATGGATTTTATTGACTTATAGACTGAATGTTCTTTAACCTTTAGTTTATAACTTTTAGGTTGTTTTAAGAACATATATATATATGTAAGCCAATTGTTATGGAAAGTTGTTTTAATGTTCATCTGATGTATCTCTTAACTATTATAAGCTACTAGAACAGTAATGTTCCTTAAACAAATCTTTTGTAAAATCGGTAAGAAGATTCTTTGATGATTTATTCCATCTTGAATATAACCTTTAACAATCAATCGTGCCTCTTAATGTCTTAACCTTTTTTTATTGGGATTTAATTTAGTTATGAACACTCTTAGGTGATTCAACCAAATCTCAAATGTTATTCACTATAGGAGTGCAAGACCGTATACACCATTCTCTCAACTTATGGAGTCAATTTTGCTAATAATAGTTTTATTCCATTCAGAAGATTGATTGATTTAATGGTTTAATTAGAATGGGTATGGTCATTAAACTTTCCAACATCCATTTCAACTTTAGTTAGGGAGGTTACATAATCATCAATGTCAGTAGGTTTTAAAACCTAGATGGCCAAATATAACTGAAAATAGCTAAATATAACTGAAACTCTTTATGATGTAAAACTTATATTATGCTTTAATATTAGAGTGGATGATTTGAATGAGATAACTATTTATAAAAGAAAATTATAGTGAGTAATGTTATGGGATATTAAGATAATACATATTAAAAATTTTGATCATTAGATTAATGAAGGATCATTAATGTGAGGATCGTTATATTTTATTAAAGATGTGATATGTCTATTATTAACATCAAACTAATAGACTATAACTAAAAGTTCTACCTAAACAAAAAAATAAATCACATTTGGGCAGAAGTAAAATTTATTTAAGTATGTGTGCAAAACAATTGTAACACATCACCTTTGGGCAGAAGTGAGACAACTATTTTAATTATGCACGAGCTAGTTTTGCTAGATAAAAATGTAACACATCACCTTTGAGCAGAAGTGAAACATTTGTATAATGTTAGACAAAACTAACAAAAGCTTTTAGTTAGACTTGAATGAAAGGTTGGTGTAGCACATCACCTTTGGACAGAAGTGATACATTAAAAAATTCATTCAAGTTAAGCCTTTTATGTTTTGTAAAAAATTATAATATTTAAGATTTACAAAACATTTAATTAGTTAATAGCAAAAAATTGTATGGAGTAAGGATTTTTAAGTTTCCGATAAAACCTTATTTTTCGGAATTAGTTCTCGAGAATTTTGGGTTCCCGAGAATGGCCAGTTTCCAGCGTTTAGCGGGTTTTTCGGTATTTGGGTGTTCACGGGATTTTATGGAGTTTTTAGAAAAAATGTTGATTCCGGTGTTAGTGAGTTTTCGTGTTTATGAGTTATAAACCCAAACCATTTTAAAAACTTATAAACTCTTAGAACACATAAGTTATTTTAATTCCATAATACATGATTTTTAAGTAACCCGTGAACCCGTAAACTTGTTTAAGCCCTTAACCCATGATATTTTTAAACTAAATTAATAATGATAAGATATGGTTCAAATCTTTTAATGGTTAACAATTATATTTATTTCCTATTTTAGGGGGATTCAAATCTTTTAAGAAAATATTAAAACTTCTAAGTTATCCAAGATTTGAAAAAATATATCCCTAAATAATCATTAACAAATTTTAATCTAGATTTTGAACCAACATATGTATAATTTTCGATAATAATGATGAACACGAAGGACATCATCGAAAATTTTAACAATTAAACATACAAAAAACCTGGAATCGAAATCTTTAAACATCAATTTAACATATTTCGAAAATATTAGGGTTTACTATATATTTAATCTTACACATCTCTCTCTCTGTTACATAAAACTTGTGTTTTACCCGACGTATTGCATCGGGCTAGTCGGATCTATTTATGTACTCATGTTTTGGCGGAGCTCTAATGTAGGTTTGGTTGGTACTGGTTAAGTTCATTGAGACATAGACACTAAATTAAAAGAAAAACTTGTCAACGTAGGAAACAGTAGCGACACTCTTATAAATTATGATAAAAAAAACCAACTTATTAAGATGGTCGTAACCGCAACAACACTGATTTTCCCACACGCGTAGTGGTGAGTCAACGCAAATTGGGTCATATTGGCTATGTTTGTTAAGGTACAAAAACTAAACCTAATAAATAAATTCATCAAATTAATATATTTAAAATTAAAAAACCAAAAATTGAAGTATCAGTTGTATTCATAACGATACCATAATTAAACCCAAAAAATAAATTCGTCCAAATAACATATAAAAACACTAACATTTAAGAAAAATAAAATATTTAAAACGATGTTTATCCAGTTGGTAAAACCTTGACAGGTAAATCCGAGCGTCACGACGGCTAGTCGACATTAATTCGGTCAATATCGTTACGTTCGTTACGGTATAAACAACTTTGGTAAAACCCAAGCATTAAAACTTAAAAAATAAATTCTTAAACTAACGTTTAAAAAATATTAACATAGAAACAAATAAAAAACTTTAAAACGACGTTTATTTGGTCGGTAAAACACGAGAAATGTCGGTCCTGAGCATTGAGGCGGTGTTTGGTAAAACCCGAGCATTGTCAGTCCCGAGAGTTGCGAAGGTGAGTTAACACGAATTCCGTTGGTTCTGGTTACGTTCATTAAGATAGCATGTAAACAACGTTAGTAAAATCTAAAAAAAATCGTTGAATTAATATAAAAGAAAAGATTAACATATAAAAATTAAATATTTAAAACAACGTTTATTCGGTCGACAAGATCAAGGCATGGGTAAAAATCGAGCGCTGTCGGTCCCGTGCGTTGCAGCGGTGAGTCAATAAAACCCGGAAATTGATAAACTTGAGCGTTGTCGGTCCCGGGCATTGCAGCGGTGTGAATCGATGTGAATTCGGTCGTTTTCGGTATTTTCGTTATGGTACCGGAACTAAAATAAAAAGGTCGGCAAACACAAGCGTTGTCGGTTCGGTAGTTACAACGTTCAATCAGTAAAACCCGAGCAATATCGGTCTCGGGGGTTGCGACGGTGAGTCGACGAGAATTTAGTTGGTTTGATTATATTCATTACGGTACCAATTATATATATATATATATATATATATATATAAATATATATATATATATATATAAACGAAAATATAAAAATCATATGTGTCGCGATGTGGTCGCTCCCCCTTTATTTGGAGTCACCAAATTTGTTTTATTTTTAAATGGAGGAATCTTATGCATTTTACCCGAATTCACGGGTATGCATCTCATTAAATTAAAAACAAATCTCACCAAATATATAATATAAAAATCCTATAAAGTAGGGATATACTAAAAATTAATACATAATTTATTTAAAAAAATATATATAATATTTATATCTAAAAAACCAAGTTATAGTAAAAACAAATAAACGGGTCTTGGGTCTCATCAGACACATATAGCTTTTAAATCGGGTTATAAAATCTCATTAATTTGTGAAACAATTTATCATCAAATCATAAGTATATTATTAACTTTCATATAATAAAAAAATAAAAATTTAAAAAATAAATAAATATTAGAAACAATGTAATATAAAACAACCCCTTAATACGAGGATAAAAACTAATATATATATATATGTTGATCAGTTCTTCATGTAAGCAATAGAAAACATAATAAATATTAAACCTATGAACCTGTTACAGCATAGAGAGTAGTAATCGCAACAGAGAAAGATGTAGACGACATGGTTGTCAGCTTGGTCGAGATCCCCTTTAGGATGTATAGTTAAGGATGGTGTTAAGGTTCTTGAGAGGAATCCGGTTTAGGAGAGAGAAAGCACACAAAATTGTATGTGTGTGAGAATTAGGTTATGATGTTATTATTCAATATATATATATATATATATATATATATATATATATATATATATACACCCAAGGGGAAACCCTTTATTAGTTAATTATAGGTAATATGGTCCATCAACAATTACCAAACTAATATATAATAAGGTAGAGTTAATATTTTGATCTATTATAATATAAATGATTATAATGGCCATATATAAATATATATTATTATATATTTTTTCTTACATTCTCCCACTTGGCCGAGTAATCATTTATTATGAGTATTAGATAAGTCTGATCAGGATTTAACACTCATTTTAGTTTTAAACTAAAACTGGAGCAGAGAAATACAGTCATTGAATTGAACATCAGCTCAAGACCCCCCATTAATCATATTGCAGTCCTTATTTAAAATCTAAGTAGTTATGATCAAAATTTCAACTAAGCCCTTCAAAACGTTTGATTTGTATTATAATTTGTCTATATGTTATTATGCATGCAAAACATATTAAGAGACATACAAAATCAAAACTGAGGAAAATTATAATTAGTCATTCATAGTACGGTATGCAATTATACATAGTCATTAGTAATCTCGTCTTAATAATTAAGCGCTTACATAAGACTTATAGGTGATAGACATTTAGTTAACGGATCCTTAAGCATATCATGAATGTATTCAATACAAAACTTAGATTCCTCAATTCGTTTATAAACGAATAATTAGTTTCATATCGAAATTTAATGCAGCACCACTCGAACTGTTACTATAACAGAAAACATGGTAGCTAACTTATCACAGTAATTCTTCAATATATAATTTATATGGAGTTAATAAACTTATGAGTCCACTGATAAATTTTCAACAACATTTATTGCTAATTGCATTGTGATTAATCAACACATTATGTCATTATAACTTATATTGTTGTTATCAGTTCATTATGACTCCTCAATGAGATAGATTTATCTACTGCCATAAAAATATATCCCGAAAATTACATTTTCTTATCTCTGAATATGACAAAGTTTAGAGTAATCTAATGGTTTGAATTCTCACTTCTTCTTTTATATTATAGTCTTTCATTTCTTGTAAAGATATCTTAGTACTCTTTTAGATGCTTCACATTAATCTAGACATATCTAGTGTGTTGCAGTTATGAGTAATATCTGAAAGAGTATAGACTTGAACATACATAAGGCTTCTACCTAATAAAGCATAAAGAAATAATATAAATGATCCTATTATCCTCTAAAGTAGAGCAATATTGTTTGTTACATGTGTAAGAAATATCTATGAGATCTATAATATTAAAGTGTGTGAACAATGCTTTGACATACGTAACATATACTTGTCAGAATAATGTCATCTATATAAGGACAAGTTTGTTTTTAGTTGCTCCCACTCATCTTGAGGTAGGTACAATAATCCACTTGGATTTTGATGAAAATAATTGAATAAATATTTCATCACATTTTGATGTTTGCATTAACCCATATATGGATTTTATTGACTTATAGACTAAATGTTCTTTGACCTTCAGTTTAAAACTTTTTGGTTGTTTTATGAACATATAAATATGTAAGTCGATTATTAGGGAAAGTTGTTTTTAATGTTCATCTAATGTAGCTCTTAACTATTATAAGCTACTAGAAAAATAATGATCCTTTGTCACACCCTCAAAATCCACTAACGGAGTTTTACCGTCAGAGTGTGTGAACTAACAGGATCGGAATCATTAGTTATAATCAAACCATAAAAACGTTTAAATGAAATTAAGTGCGGAAGCGTAAAAACCAAGAGATAAAAGTTGCGTCACGCAGGACGACTCAAAACCCCATAATAACAGTTTAAAATCAGGTTGCATAAACAAAAGCGTTTCAAACAATGCATGATCCTATACCTCACGCCCGCCTCGGCTACCTGAGAATAACATACTAAAAGTGTCAACACGGGGTTGGTGAGTTCACAAGTTTATATAAAATAAAGCGTTTAGCGTTTTGCGTTCAGCGTTTTGCGTTAAGCATTTTGCGTTAAGTGTTTTGCGTTACCAGATAGTGTTAAATCAATTATATATCTATAGGTAGCTAGCCTATAAAACAAGTATTACTAAGTGTTCGACACCGAAGCTGACTGTTTATCATTTGCCTTGCCACCAGGTCTATCCCGACCATGGTATGTGTTTAGCCAAAATTACACCCACTCGACCTTCAGTCGAGTTTAGCGTTGGGTGGGGTTTGTCAAACCCAGTAGTAATACTCAACAATGACTCGCTATTATCCAATATTAAACGGTTCGATGTGAATGAAGGACTTTAGTTAACGCGTTTGCCACTTAGTCTTTACAAGTGATATATAATCTATATTAACAAAATCTTAAATGCGTTTTCGGAGTATGTTATCTCCCCCAAGAGAAAAGCGTTTGAAAACAGTTTAAAAGGGGTAAGTGAACTCACTGTTTGTGAAGTATTCCCAAAATAATTCACCAAGATGCGCGTCACAGAAAAACTCTCTCTAGCGTTCTAAAACAACAAGGAGATTTTCTAAGTGTCGGAACTATTATCGAGTCTCTAGACCCGGCACATAATACCTATGCACACAGTATGTTTCGTGTTTCGTTTGTGAATCGTGTGTGACTTTAACAAGTGTATTTGTGATACGATACATGTGTGAACAATTATTTACGTGTCATGTATTAATAACGTATATCACTAGCAACTATTCCCCGCAGGGGCAATTTGGTCAAAATACCACACTTATTTAGCAAGTATTCCCCGCAGGTTCAATTTGGTCAAATCATAACAATTAACTAGCAACTAGCACTTTTCACGCATTTTCACAAAGTTCGGCAGGTAACTTTACCGAGACAGAATTCTACTTGAAAGATTATACTATTCCACCGATCATAGCATCTCAATTAATTCATCAAAAATCATCACAAAAGCATACATGTATTAGGTTTCCAGAACATGTTTTATTTTACTTTTATTCCCCATAGGTTTCTCACAATGATCAAAACATTACAGCAAACTCATAACAGTCAAATTCATGCGCAACAGAATGTTATTTGAAATTCCCGTTAAATGAAAAATCCAAAGATGCAAGACCACTTGGGTTAGGTTCCTAACTCAACAAGTCAACTTCCAGAAGTGGAACCAACCCAATTGGTCTCGTAGTTCATGAGATATAATATTTACAAAACAACCTAACAGCAGGTCTAACAACTCAGCTTTGCACAACGTTTTTGTAAAATCATAAAGGTTAACTTTTACACGTCCAAAAATTGCAAATTTATATTCTTTAGAAACTAGACTCAACCCAGTTTACTGTAGTATCAATAATCTCAACCAATTCTTACATTAACATTTAGTTACAGTTGTCTAACCATAACTTACAATCTGTCCAGTACCAGTTTTGACCTTTAATCGCATTTAAATCGTTTGACCAACCAAAACACCTCCAAATTAGGCGTGGTTGGACTTTCTGAAAACTAGACTCAGAGTACTACCTTGTAGACTCATAATTAGCTCAGTTTGCTTATATACTAATCAAGTTACACACCGTTCAATTTTAACAATCACTGCTGTTAAACTCAGCAAGCATAAACAATCATCTAACATGCATCCTAAGCATATGACATAACTCAAAACACGCAATAAACATTATTAATCATAAAAATCAGTAGCAACCCTTTAGGGTTTACAAAAAATTAATGATTCATCAATCTTTCACCGTTCAAAATCACATATGACTATCAATATCAATCACTAACACATAATCAATCATCCTCTAGCCATAATCAATCATAAAACACTTAATATATGATATTCAATAGTTATGGTTTCATATATATACCTTAAAAACGCAGAGATAACCAAGAGAAACGTGAGAGGTGCTTAGAAACGAGTGTAGGATGCTCCGATTATGAAGAATCAAGCTTTAACGGGTGTGATATGTGTGTGTGTGAGGCTGCCGATCGCGAGAGAGGGGAGGGGGAGGGCTGCCGTCGGGTAGAGTGAAAGAGAGAAGAGAGAGTTAGGGTTTATTATTATTAATAATAATAACATGTTACATCTAGGTCCCTCAACTACCTATTTATCACTTTTCTAGCTTAAATTAACTCGTTTGCATCTTGAGTTAGCGTTTTATACAATGTTATCACATAACACATAAGTCTAACACATAATTATCACATAATTATTGTTTTGACGTTTTTTCGTTTATTCACTAATGGTTTGCGTCAATTCGTGTGCGTTTCGGTGCAATTCCCGAAAGACTACACATGTAGTAAGTGTCAAGCGTCATTTAAACCCTAGTTTAAATGTAATGAGGTGTGCATTATAGATTCAGTGATCTTTAAGTTTGAATTGACGGAGTTGAGTTAACGGAGTTAACCTGAAATTGACGATTGTCACATCCTTAAAGAAATCTTTTGTAATATAGGTAAGAAGATTATTTGATAATTGGTTTATCCTTGAATATAACCTTTTACAATCAATCTTGCTTCTCACTGACTTAACGTTTCGTATTGGAATTTAGTTTAGTTATGAACACTCTTAGGTGATTCAACCAAATCTCAAAACGTTAGCCTGACTTATGGAGTCAATTATGATTGATGCTAATGGTTTAATTATAAAGGGTAGGATCATTAAACTTTCCAACATCCATTTCAACTTTAGTTAGGGAGGTTACATAATCATCAATTTTTGTAGGTTTTAAAAGCTAGATGGCCTCCTGAGTTGATTATTGGGTAAATTTAAAAGTCTCAGTTTTATGGATTAGGTCTTAGTTAGGTTGCTATCATATTCAGGATTCTAAGTGTGTAAAAGTTGGCGCAGTATGGTGTACAAGAGGTGTAATTGGAGTAAAATTTAATAACTTTCTTCCCCCGCCTCTTGTACTTCTAACAAGTCATTATAAAGACTTTTACTGCTCCCACTGACCTTAGAAACCTTTAGGAAATTTACATGCTTATGGTCAATATTTAAAGACCAATAAATTCTAATAGAGAAACAAGTTAATAATATAAGTTGTTGTAGTTTCTCTTGGGGAGGATTAGTCTAGTAAGAAATCTGAATATGCCCATGTTTACGCAACAATGAAACTTTCGTAAGAGTAGTAGTAAATTCTAAAGAGTACAAGAGGTGTAATTGAGATAATATCAAGTTTTCACTCGCCCACCTCTTGCAAATCTTGTAAGTTATGATGGAGACACTTAAGGCTCCCACTGATCTTTAATATCTTTAGTAAAAATACAAGAAAAGTTTCAATAATGAACGTGGCATGGGAATCTGGCATATATATGTTAGAGTTGATTTGATTCTATTAACGTTCAGATGTCATAATAAACTTAAAGGACATATTTAGAACAAAACTTAATAAGTATATATGAACGGATCTCTTTAAGACCGTGGACCATAGAAGAAATATTAGATACAAGTAAATAGTCTTTTAAATGATAAATAAAATTATGTATGAATATTCCGTTTGAATAATTTCCACGAATGTAAGTGAAATGTAACTTCCGGTGGACTCATACTTATTTCTTATGCCAAGTAATGTTTAGGGCATCTAACACATGATTTAAAATCACTAAGAATGAGATTATATGAAAAATCACCTTCATCAACCATGTCATGATTTCTCATGAAATTTGGTTTTAATAGATGACTTTTATAGGTCTCATTTGTCTTTTGTTAAATTTTTATTTTCATGATAACAAAAGTTGTGAAAGTATATAGTATCGTCTAGTTCTTTTTTATAAATGTTTCAATCCAGATATTGATAACAAATAATATAAGAGTTTATGTTGGCTATGCAAACCTCATAACTGTCATAATGTAGCTTAAGTATTGATACTAAATTCGGATTAATCTTCAGAATATTTAAGGTATCATAAAGGGTAATTAGAAGACAGTTAATCATGGTTCTAATAACCTGAACATTTAAATTTCTCACTAACACTCATGTTAGTTATTTGTTGATTTTTCGGGTAAACATATAGAACTAGACTCAACCAATCATATGTTAATAGGAATATTAGGATTAGCAGACTTAAATATCATTAATATACAACTATCAATTTTAGCCATTTGTTTTTTTTTAATTATGGATAGTCTTGTTGCTTATTCCTAATCTAATAACATATTTTTGCAATGAGACTTCTCCTTAGAGAACTTAGAGATGGAAGTAATACTTGTTTTTTGTCTATGAACCTTAGAATTATCATCTTTTAGGTTTTAGTGGCAGTGAGTTGAATAACATCTTATTTCCAGTACATGACATTTCTTTTTTGTACATATGTTGCTGATCAACACACTCATTTTCCTTTGGTACTTCTGAGTGTTATAGTTGATTTTTAAGGCGCCAAATTATACTATTGAAAATTTTAGTATGTAATGTACTATAAAATTGTACTTATTTTCATGTGTGAGCCTTTAATTTTATGGGTCATGAAATTGTACATTATGATGTATTCAGGGATACCATTTAACCTTATAGTTAGAATCTAGAAGTAATGCATGCATCTTATGAGTTATTTTGATTAGTTTTAGGAAAAAATAATCAAAAATAACTCTAGTGATAACATTTATTTAAATAAGTTCTTGATTATCATTATTATAAGAGACATTTTGATTGAATCGTCCCATTTGTTATGCTCTAGTTTTCAATAGAATGATTGTTATTAGAAAGAGCAGTAGGATAGCCATATCATGTCTTAATAGATAATTAAAACTGAGAAGAGCTAAATGTTATTAAAACTCGTTATGACGTAAAACTTATAGTATGTTTTAATATTAGAGTGGATGATTTGGATGAGATGGTTATTTATAGAAGAAATTTATAGTGAGTAATGTTATGGGATATTAAAATAATACAGATTAAAATTTATGATCATTAGATTAATGAATGATCATTAATGTGAGGATCATTATTGAAGATGTGATATGTCTATTATTAACCTCAAAATAATAGACAATAATTAAAATTTCTACTTAAACAAAAAATAAATCACCTTTGGGCAGAATTAAAATTTATTTAAGTATGTGTGCAAAACAGTTGTAACACATCACCTTTGGGCAGAAGTGTGACAATTATTTTAATTATGCACAGGCTAGTTTTGCTAGATAAAAATGTAACTCGTCACCTTTGGGCAGAAGCGAGACATTCGTATCATCTTAGGCAAAAACTAACAAAAGCTTTTAATTATACTTGAATGATATGGTAAATGTAACAAATCACCCTTGGGCAGAAGTGATATATCAAAAGTTCATTCAAGTTAAGCCTTCTTAGATTTGTAAGAAGTGATATAGCAAATTATTAGATTTCTCGTAAAATTAGTTCTTGGAAAATTAAGTTTCCAAAATTTTTTTTTTTTTGAGTTTTCGAGAATCTTAATGGGTTTACGGGTTTCTAAGGTTTATGGTTTATAGTCGGTAAACTAGTTAGAAACCCATACACTGACTTGAAAACCCGTAGACTAATCCATGATCTTTATTAACTAAATTAATAATTATAAGATTTAGTTCAAATCTTTTTAATGATTAACAATTATATTTGTTTCCTATGTTAAGGGGATTCAAATCTTTTAACAAAATATTAAAACTTCTAAGTTATCCAAGATTGAAAAACTATTTCCCTAAATAATCATT